>NC_068983.1:71031198-71045925 GCF_001194135.2 Octopus bimaculoides
ATATATATATATATATATATATATATATATATATATACAGATTAAAAAAATACGAAAATGGAACAAGAACGTAAAACATCCAGACAGGTAGGTGATACAAAAAGGGACAACAAAAATCATCCAGACAGACGATTCAAAGGAAACGAGGACGGATAATTCGGAATTTTCTTTCTTCAGACGAGTTCCAGATTATCCTTGCAATTTTGGCTAGTTATACTCGAGATTGCTCCAATCTGGCCAGCCCCAAGGAAAAACTATGCTAAGAGCATAAGATTCCATGAAAGAAAACATCGAATGTATACGGAAACAAGGACGAAAAAAAACGAGAAATCGTACACAAATACAAAGGCAAATAACAGGACATAACAACAGGTGTTTTTCGAAAATATAGCGGCGTATGTACATTTTGGTGTCTTATATATATATATATATAAGGTTTAAATTTAGATTCATAAATTGAATATGGTACTTATGTTTAGGCACCAGAATATAGTATGGTATGGTATTATATAAAAACCATTCCAAAAACTAGGTGATCAAAAAATCAAAATAAGCCTCACGGATTTTAAAGATGGTTGCAGTACGCACGTTTCATGCTACTCCATTTATTTAAGTAATGCGAGCATTATATTAAATGCAATATGTAGAGCAATCTTCAGCTGCACGAAAATGCAGAAAATTACAGTAGAATAGACATATTATAATTGTGGCAACATTTCAAATCCAAGTGGGAGGAAGAATACATAAAAATCCATCTTGACATAGCCAAGTCTATCAGGCTAGTAATTGGTTCTAGGCAAAAATTCTAACTGTCTCTGATTTTATTGTCTCTTATCTAGTAGTAATAGTATAAGGGACAATCACTTCTAAGGAAAAGGGAAGGTGTAAGCATTATGCATGGACATGGCTATAAAGGATTTGGTTATAAAGGTTTCTCTGGTCAGAGTGGCAACACTCTTATAGGTTGGTTTTTTTTTACTACTATCAAAATGTCGAGGAATTAAACCCTAGGTATATAGGTCAAACAGGGCTTTTTCTTTAGTCTGAATAGAGCATCAGTATTGTTTTACTGACATCAATATTAGTTTAAACAATATTTTAACAATATTTTAACAATAAGAGGTATGTTAACAACAATAAAATGAAATGTCCTCGTTAAGAGATTTAACATTGAAATGTAGTTAGTTTATACAAAAATCATGAAGTAATGTCAGTATTGAATTCAGAGGTTATAAGGTGTAAGGTCTAAGGATAATAAGTATATTGGGTTCATGAAAAACTATTTTGAATTAATTTTAAAATGATTTTAGAATTTTAGCTGATATATATAATAATACTATTTTGAAGACACATAAATGTAAGCTATATTTTTAGAATGTGAAGAAAAAGTTAGTATAGGATTTATATAGTTTATAATAATGGGTTTACTAAGGTTTGAGGGACAGAAAAAAAAATTAGGAATTAACAAGGCCATCCAATACAGGAACATGATGATTGATTAAAAGTTTCATTAGTCATGAGTTTGTTTTAAGATTAACATGGGCTAATTAAAGAATATTAATTGAATAAGGATTAGATTAATTTAGGGCATAAGGATTAGATTTATTTAAGTTAAAAATTTAAAAAAACAAGACACTATTGTTGTAAGCCCTGGAATAATGTAATAAATAATAATGATTCTTTTAAAATCAAGCATTAAATAAGGTAAAAACTTATGAAAATTTCCAATTCTTATAAGCTATATAGGGTTAAGATACATATTGAGAAACTAACAGCATTAGCAGAAATGGTGTGAAAAAAATATCTTCTATGGAGTAAAGATGAAATCTTATTTATCACAAGTAGATTAAAAGATAAGGTGAGAGATCAGGAATATATGTTATAAAGGTTCAATTTCCAATTTAAAATATGTGCTAATTAATAACCCTAGATGACCATGGTAGAAGTTAAAATACTATATTTTGATAATTTTAACTACTTAATAAACTACTTTTTAAAAAATTTAAAAGTGCGAGTAGAGCAGTGTACACACGATACCCTGAGGTCTAATCTATTATTGATTAGATTAGGATTATTTCTAAGTTTAAAAATTTCATATATTTCCATAGAACATAATTCACATCCATATCTATTATTTCTATAAGGTTGAGCTTTTCTTATAATTTCCCATGGATTTTTATGTATTTTTCCTCCCACTTGGATTTGAAATGTTGCCACAATTATAATATGTCTATTCTACTGTAATTTTCTGCATTTTCGTGCAGCTGAACATTGCTCTACATATTGCATTTAATGTAATGCTCGCATTACTTAAATAAATGGAGTAGCATGAAACGTGCGTACTGCAACCATCTTTAAAATCCGTGTTGCTTATTTTGATTTATATATATATATATAAATATATATATAATCGAACAGTATATTACTGTTTATGACATATAACTGGTCAACATCATATCGTCAGCTAAGTATCGACTATAGCACTTGGCAATGTTAACATCTCATAGGCGGCCTGCAGAATCATAAGCATGGCAGTATTTTCTGATCTGTGATGAGTTCTAATTGTTGATTTTCATGTTTATTCACTGAAGAAAACGGTTAATAAAGAACACATCTGAACCAGCTGCAGTGACCAGCAACCCATCTGTGTTATAATATATATATATATAATACTGTTATGATATACATATTATGTAATATAAAGAAGCTTCTCCACTCTGTCTTTCTTAAAGTTGTTTCCTTACACATAGATAAAAGTATACACCATAGCACACTAAGCAATGCCTTGTATAAAGATTTATTCTTTTTGCGCGACGTTTCCTCTTTCATAACCTGTAAAATAGCTTAGACTTACAAACCCAGGCGTACATCTCTATATTCACAATCGTAATAATTTTGCATATGTAGTAATACAAGCAGGCATGTATATTCCACTTATGCAACAATGCACATGTTTTAGTTCTACTTTTATGAGCAAAAGATCGGCTTTAACCCTGTCAAATCTGAATCCGGTGAGTATTCCCTCTAAATATGCTTACACGAGTAAAATGGCCTGCAGCATGTAAGTATGTTTGTATGCATATATTTGTATTTGTGCGTAGGTATCTGTAGGCATGTCTGTGCTTGAAATTGTGCTTGGCTTATGGTATGTGTAATGTAATTGATAAACGCTTATACACACATGCTCAGACACTCATATACCAACATATTATGTAGACACGCATACATATATACATCTTTATATTTCTTGAATAAATATACATAAATACATACACACACACACATACATACATACATACATACATACATACGCACGTACGTACGTACGTATGTATGTATGTATGTATGTGTGTGCGTATGTATGTATACTCGTATCTATATATTCTTGTCGAACGAATAAAAGAGGAGTGCACAATACATATTTTAAATGATACAGTGCTTTAATGAATTTGCAA
Source organism: Octopus bimaculoides (assembly GCF_001194135.2). Classification (NCBI taxonomy): domain Eukaryota; kingdom Metazoa; phylum Mollusca; class Cephalopoda; order Octopoda; family Octopodidae; genus Octopus; species Octopus bimaculoides. The sequence goes on from NC_068983.1 coordinate 71,034,654, forward strand.
AGTGACAGTTTGCCTCAGGTTTCAAGTTTCACGCCACTTTGCACCTCGGACGAGAACTGTTACAAGTTAGTATTAGGGTAATCTTTATATACTATTATCTAATGCTTGTATTTGTCAATGAGTTGGTTGTTAATTCTTATTGACGGAGTAGTGTTTTTCTGTCGTTTTCATTGGTCGTTTATGCTATTTCTGCGACGTATTCGTAATTTTAGCAATTGTAAGCAATAGGATGCATTGTTAATTTCTTCAGAATATGCTGTTTAAAACATATGTGCGGTCAAAGTTTTGCAGAAGGTTGTTTATGAATGGGTAATTCAAAAAAGTAATTAAAGACATATCTATTAGCCATATCCCTAACAAATGGCGGCTTTCACAATTTACTGATTTGGGGAATGGTATGTGGGTAAAAAGCATTAAATGTTTTATGGAAGTTTGTTTTGCTTGCTTAGGAAGAGTCATCTAGTAGTAGTTTGTATTTCGTTAGAATTTTTTTTTTTTTAACCATTTATTCATAAAATATTTTTAATCTGTATATATTTCTGGCAGGTTGTAGTCATTATTATTTGGTATGATATTGTTTATACCTGAGATGGGTGTTACATTTTACCAGAGGCCATAGGATATCAAAATAAAACTATAAATCGTATGTATGTAGATGGGTGCGTTTCTTTATGAATGTTTATGGTTTGAGCTATCTGTGAAATTAAGGATTTATCTATCTTGGTTGGTTATGTTCTTATGAATGGCGAAATTGTGATCTAATGGTTTTGGTGAATTGAATTTTTGCTATGATTAATTAAGATTTATTATTTGTGTTTGTGGTATTTCTATGTGCTTGTTATGGCTACAGTAGATTTTTGTTTGGTGTGGTATGGAATTTTTGCTATCTTGTCTTGAACGAATATGTGTGTGTGAGTGTATGAGTATACAGTGTGTAATATGTCTAGTGGTATATTGATGATTGTCTTCTTTATCGTTTATGTGCATATGCCTAGGCATACTATGTTTATATATATATGTTATAAATTATACTGGATTAGTGAGCATCTTCATATTACAATCTCTCAGCTACAAATTTAAGAGAATAAAAACCACTTCGCAACATTAACGTAAACAACAGATAAATAGGTAAGAAAAACATAACCTTATCGATAAAAAGAAAAGTCCACCAATGAATAAACTCAGGCAGTAGACGAATGAATATTAATTACACAACCAATACCGAGTTGTAAGTGTTGCAATCTGTAGATCGCAAAGGATGAAACACGAATCGTCGAAAGAAAATCAGTTTCAGCCGTATGTGTGTTTGCGCATGCGCGTGTGTGAACGTGTGTATGTGTATAAGTTTGTAGGTATATATATATATGAATATAGATATAGATACACATATACATATACATATTTATACATATATATATATGTACATGTAAGTATATATATTTACACACACACATACACACGTATATATATATATATATATATATATATATTATTTTATTTGAAAGAATTCCAACTTTGTTTTTTATGTTTTATTTATATTCTTGTAAAATTAATGTGGGATATAGAATATGGAATATATAATATATAGTATATAATATAAAAACGGATGGTACAATGAAATGAAGTATTGAATGTCTTATTGAATATATGGAATATGTCTTATTGAATATATGAAATATTGAGTGTTCAATATAAAGGATTAAATATATAAAGGCGAATACGTATTTTCTATACCTTGTGGTATTTCCTCATGGCCGGTATGACAGACTGTATCCCACATTAATTTTACAAGAATATAAATAAAACATAAAAAACAGACAGAGTTGGAACTCTTTTAAATAAAATAATATATTCCTCTATACACGATCATACAAAACCCCTTTTTGTGTTTATTTTTACTCACATATATATATATATATATATATATATATATGAAGGTATGCATGTATGTTTAGATGCATATATATATGTATATTTGCATGTCCTTCTGATAAAGTAATATACATTCCCAGGACTCGCCTTCAGTAACGAACTTAATGTCTTTCAGTATTCAAATTTACAACAGTGAACTGTTGTGGGGTGAATCTCATCTTGGACGAAGGTACTGGTCTATCACAGATAACATTCTCAGATGAGTGAGCACATCTCAAAATATGAATGAATATACATGAAATTGTGCGTCCTTCTCTATGAGATTGAAATTTTTTGTATATATTTACGTGTGTGTATGTATGTGTATTACATGAGTGTGTGTATATATATGTATATATATATATATATGTATGCATGCATGTATGTAAGCATATATGTGTGCGTGTTTGTGTGTGTGTGTGTGTGTGTGAGCATAGGAATAAATGCAGCTGATGTGGGTGTCTTTAAAAATATAGAAATATATACCCTTACATTATTTACATTGTTTACATTATTTATATTTGACGATATTTGTCCACATCTTGTTTATTGGTAACACAACGTTTCGGCTGTTATACCCTCCACCCTTCATCAGGTGTCTTGTGGAAATTTTTCAACCTAGGTTCTCATTCCTAAAGTTTTTTTTTATGTTGGTATTATTATTATTATTATTATTATTATTATTATTATTATTATTATTTACTATCATTATTATTATTATTATTATTATTATTATTATTATTATTATTATTATTATTAAGGTCACTTCCTAGAATCGAACTCGGAATCTTGGGTTTAGTAGCTGATGAAGGGTGGAGGATATATCAGCCGAGATGTTGTGTTAACAAACAAGATGAGGACAAATATCCGCGAAATATAAATAATGTAATTTTTTTTCTCGCCCTTTTAAAGCCTAGCCAGACTCATGGGCCTGGTTTCCCGGTTTCTATGGCGTACGTGTTCCCCCGAGCTGGACGGGACGCCAGTCCATCGCAGCGTTACTCAAGAAACAGGAAGAAAGAGTGAGAGAAAGTTGGGGACGAAAGAGTACAACAGGGGTCGCCACCCCGCCTGCCGGAGCCTAACGAAGCTTAGGTGTTTTCGCTCATATAATGTAAATAATGTAAATAATTCCTCATCTCTTAAATATAGAACTATATACTCTTAGTCGAACTTTTCTCTTCATATTTCTTTCACTCCCTTCTCATATATAAGATATTATGTATTTAGTATTTAGTGGAATACATGTTGGATGTGCATACGTCTGACGTTCACGCGTTGGATGCATGCATACCGAATATGTGTATTTGTACGTGTTGAGACAGAGTTAGTAAAATCAAAGGCAAAAAATAGATAGTGATTGATGAGTAGTAAGACAAAGGTCCATGTATATGTCGCTACAAAGAGATGCGGGTAACAATGTGACCAACCTCAAAACATACATGACATATCACATAGCCACATAGTATAAAAAAATAATGTAATTTGGCGTGAGACTGAATACTTGAAATTTCATTTTGAAATTTATAACTAACATCATTAAAAAAATTTATTAAGATAATATATTAAAGAAGGAAAATGAAGTAGAAATACATCATTGTTAATATTAACACGCAGTGATTTGATAGAATAATTTTTATGCCACAATGAGTGGGTGTGTGTATAACTGATCAAATTAATCCATAAAATTTATACGTTACCATAGCAATGTGAATGGCCTAGATTCTAAGCTATGCGTGGAAGATTACCTGAAGCACAGTGTGTATAAGGTGTTTCGTTTAATTCGGAGTACCTATGCAGGCGCACAAACATGTGCAAATATACACGCACTTCTCCACTCACACAAATACATGCACGCGCATACATGCATACACACACATACATACATGCATGCACACACACACGCACACACACACACACACATACACACACACACACACACACACATGTTTGTATGTCTGAGTGTCTGAATGTTGGTATACATGTGTGTGTTTGTATATACATATACATACATACATAAACACATACATACATACATACATACATACATACATACATACAAACATACATATCCTCATGCGCTCTCATAACTGATCAGTAGCGGATGCTTGTTTCTGACTGCTATGAATCTGACTGTGACTCTACTAGTTCGAGAACGCCAACCTCTTGTTGCTAGTTGCATCTATTTTCTGAAAGTATTTTCTTTTATGCTTTTTTAGTTCAAACACGCATACACTCTTCAATAGAATTATCTAATTTGTACAATATACATACATGTATACATACACACTCATACACACACACACACACACACACACATATATATATATATATATATATATATATATATCCATAGCAGGTATATTTTCATAAGGCTATTTTTAAGAATAGTAAATTTATGAAATGTATACAATTTACCTTTGTTAACCTTACTCCAAATAAAATGTACGCGGGTATAGATAGTTATCAACATATATGGCTTTCTATGTACATATATGCAAGTATGCGTGTATGTATGTGTGTGCGTAAGGAGAGAGAGAAAGAGAGAGAGATAGACATAGAGAGAGAAAGAAAGGAAGAAATATGTATATTATCGAAAAAGAGTGCACGTTAACTCATGTGCTTTAAACATATATGTTTATAGTTTTGATTTATATATCCTTTGCTTATATTTTCATTTATGCAAAATCAAGATCGTTTGGGCACTTTATATTAAACTGTCATAAATATAGCTGATTCTCATTGAATTATGTGTGAGACTCGTTGTCATTGGTCATTTGGGATTTCATGATGCACACAGTCTCTCGGCTGCTGGTGACTACTGCTAACGAGAAAGCAAAGCGGTGCGGTTGATAGATGTCATGTCACTTTCTTTCCTTAACAATTAAGTACAATTTAAGTATCAATAACATTTATGAAATAGTCTTATCATATAATGGCTTAAAATTATTCGCATTGCAGTTTTGCAGGAGCGATTGTCTATTGATGTTATTCTAATAGTACAGATGGAGGGGAAACGATAGTAATGCCTTTTTGTTTTTTTATCTCGTAGCATAATTCGGGTAGTGAAGACTCCGATATGCCTATTACATCAGCCAATCCTCCCATATATATGCAAAAGAACCACAATGGCTGTATAGTTAAGAAGCATACTTTGCTATCACGCGATTTCAGGGTCAGTCTGACTGCGCAGCATCTTGGCCACGTGCCTTCTACTATAACACCGAGACGACCAGAACCTTGTGAATTTGGGAGATGGAAGTTGTGTGCAAGGCCGTTGTATGTGTGTGTGTATGTGTGCGTATGAGAGAGAGAGGTATGTTTGTCTTCTACATTCCCTTGACAACTAGTGTTGGGTTGTCTACGTCCCGGTTCGGTAAAATAAACTGATAGAATAAGTATCAGAAAATAAGAAATGGTTTCAGTCCATTCGACGGTGTCTTGGCATAGCCAGATTCCATTAACTGACACAAGTAAATGATAAAAGATATATGTACACACGCACACACACACACACACACACACACACACACACACACACACACACACACACACACACACACACACACACACACACACACACACACACACACATATATATATATATATATATATATATTTATTTATTTATTTATTTATTTATTTATCAGAGTTTTTACGGTTATGTACAGGTAAATATATTAGTCAATGTGATTGCAGTATTGTTTGAGTTTCACTTTTTTATGTTTTATAATTTTATAATATTGAATATTATATTTCCGCAATCTAAAGTATTAAATGACAATCTACAGTATTAATTTAGCTGTATTAATTAAGTGACAGTTGCGTTTCAAAATTTATAGTTGAGCTTCACAGTTGATAATTTGTATTCTCATAATACGTAATGTTGTAAAATTATAAGACACAAATAAAAAAACGTGTAATGTTGGAATCTCATTGACTAACATGTGTGTGTGAGAGAGTGTATTCATGTTTGACTCTTATCATTTGCTTGTATGCCTATGTGAACGCATGTATATGTATGCCTATGCACATTATTCACAAAGTAAAGATTGAAACTGCAAATGAATTCCTTGAAGATATACTCCATTTGCGCTCGCTGGCTAGTGCTATAATGGGCTTCGTTGATATGCGGTGCTAAGGTAAAAATTTCTAACGTGTTTGGTATATAAGTGAGACATAAACTGCTGCTTTCATCTAAAGGAACTCCTAACTAGCAAGTAAAATGGAAAGTTATATCGCTCAACGAAATAATGTCATATTAGAATCAATACTGTCTTACAGGTTTTGTTGCTAAAAAAACTTCAGTATTTTCTTGTTTAATAACAACATTGTTTTGGTGTGACAATGCTGTGATATTCAGATCTACAATTATATCTGATCTCTTTTATTGTTGTTCCATATCAAGTCTTCTTTTCGGGATATGCATGTGGTACCTGATTGGATTCGATCTTTATTACATACGTGAAATTAATAATTTTCTCATGCAGTTGCATGCATCTTGTGAATCAATGTTTGAATTTGTTCAACAATATTCTGATTAACATTATATTTGTATATTTAACCTTCATTATTTGTTATGTTTCAATCATCATGACTTGGTGCAACTCTTCGTTTTAATATATGCATCCGAAAAAGATTATACCTTATTTTACTTGTTTATTGAATCTTTTCTGGAACAGGGATGATAGAATTCAGAGTAAGACGTGTTTTTGTAACGATTTTGTCATGCACTTGGGCATCATGTCATGCTCATTATCATGTTATGGCGCCTGTTGCCATCATATTTGGTTCGTGTTTGTAGCATTCTGTCATCTTCTATTATATCTAACTTTGTAAGCTAACTAAATGTTTCCAAGTTTAACAATAAGTAGTTTAATAACTACCTACACCTATGAGGAATGAACTATTGAGAGCATGTTAACCAAGGCAGCAGCACTCTACTAGTGATAGTATGAGAGCTGATCAATCAGCCATCAAAAGTCCTACGAAGTAATAATATAAATACAGTATAAATCACATGGATTTTTGTTAAATGATATATAAGCTCGTTAGTCTTCTCCATGTCTATATTTAAATAATTGCACTTTTTCCTACATATCCAAGAAAATTAGATTTAAATTTACGTCGCGAAATACTGAAAAATATCTGTGGTCGATTTGAGATAAGACGTTCGTTAACGTCTTGTTTATTCATGTATTTCATTTTTAAAATGGAGTATTCTAAACTGCTAACGGGGACATAAATGTTAAAAACTATTCTGAAATGAATCCTGTTTGATTTGTGTATTACTAGTTGACATTTACGCCGGCTGTCATTGTGAATAACCACATTTGATTCTTTAGACACGGCCTTTCTTATAAAGGGTATTACAATGTATGTTGACATTTACACAGTTTCTCTATTTCGCATATCAAGGAGAGTTTCGTTTTATAAAATATAACAATGTAATTTCATAAAATGTTGCATAGAGAATTATATAAAATATAACCTGACAATGTTTCTAGAAAATATGCCAATAGATGGCGTGTCAACAAGGGAAACAGTTGTATCTCATATACATAACTTCTACAGAAACTGAATGTAGATAAATAGTGGTCTACTTCATCGTAAAGACTCATGAATGGAAATAAAAGTGATTTACATTGAAAGATATTTAGAATCAATATCGCAGAAGAGGGCCTTATCAGGAAGACAAGCGTAGGCAATTTTTATGTATTTAATTTATATTTTGTGTCCCGAAATGCGAATAATGAGATGCAACAATTTTCTGTAATGTCAAACTGCATATACCATTAGCGATTTTACGTCACAGACTTCATTTCGTTTTCGAAATTTCTCCAGTCTCCTTTGGCAATCATAAAGAGAATGATTCTAAGGCTAAATTCTGCTGTACGTAGTAATAACTATTAAATATGCCTTTTATACAAGCATTTTGTACAATATTAATTTTCATAACGGTCAATATTTAAATTCAGTCTCTTACTCCAGATTTGTTATGAAATAGATAGATTATAAAACTATATGAAGTTAAAATCAACCATGTTTAATCTTATATTTTAAAATTACAAATATATTTGTAGTATATGACAGTGTTATATGTGGAAGGTATAAACAATATATAAGCAACATAATTTAAGCATCTATTAATATACAATTTTGATTCATAAAATTATATAACGTTTTCCTATTTAAAAGTCACTTTTACACTAATTTGTAATTTGATACTGACGATCATGTGACTTGATTGCAGTGTAAAGAGAGAGATGCCCGATGATCACCCGTTGATTCAAGAGCTTCGCTTCCGGCTTGGGCTGCTACCATTGCTGTCCTGATGCCAGTCACCGTCCGTGCATTCACATCCAATGGAAAATATGAAGAACAGTTTGCTGATGATCAACACATCACAGCTTGATACTACATCATTGGCAATGAGTTCAAAGTTTGCCAGGATAAGTAATATTCTTTTGTCTAAGGTCTTTGTGGCTACAAGTGAGGATCAAACTGAACCAGGCTTTTTCTGAGGTGTATTTGTATATGTGCGAAATTTCTTTTATATTTACTGTGATTTAACTGATAACTCGTAAAGTGAAACAGAGACATTTATTTTTCACCAATATTCACTAAAGAGAGTCACGCATTTATGGCTGGAAGGGGGTAACATATTTACCATTGTCTTCGCACGATAAAGAGTCTGCTGAAAAGTTTCATCCACCGCCTTTTTAAACTTACCAGACATTGCTTTGATGCGTCACGTTTAGTGAGCAGCATCAAGTAATAGTTAAAAGTGAAATTATTGGTAAAATGAAAGAATCATTTTTAGGAAGGTAACCTTCAAATGATTTGACCTGATAAAAAGTGTATTGTTCCTTTCTACATCGTATTGCTTTTTTTTTTTTTTAGATGAGGTAGAGAGGAATACGGGGGATGCTAAATAGACATGCTGAACAACATTTATGTTAGTTTGCATGTACGCATTTTTTTACCTGTTCAGATACATAAAATGTATATATGCAGTCTTATATACATATATTTTTGTGTGTGCATGTGTTTGGCTGTGGGTCTGGATGCGTATGTTGTGTAAAAATCCAAGACATGTTTGGCTTTAATAATATTCCAATCATTGCCTCAAAAATCTTTCACGCTAACATTATTTTCATGATTCAGGTAAATTCACAAAATGTTTCTTGTCAAAAATTTTGATACTTTTTCAGACAGAAAAAGAAAAATCCAGATATGCTTTTTTTTTAACTGTTAAATACTTAATTGTAATGCTGTCTTTTGGTGTTTGGAAAATTTATAACCTTAACGCTTTATCTGCTGACTGAATGCCGTTTCTAAGCTAATTGTTGAAATATAAATTATCGCAATATAAACCTGTTATTATAATCATTTCAAGTGCAGCGCACAAAGATCTGTCATTCACATTTTGTTATCAACGAGTCAGTTCGCATTAAGATCAGCCCTTTTTTTCAATTCCTTTATAACGTTTCTTGGTTCATCATATAATTCATATTTTTGTAAAACTTAAACAATCTCAAACAGCCTTTAGTAGACATAGACCTTATACATCGAGGTTTCTTCTTCCATAAATACACAAATTGATTGTGATTAAATCAATGGTCATAAATATTATAACAAATATATATATATCATAAGATGTCTTTTTGTAAAAAAGACAATACATTTGCAATAAATTGTTTAGCAATTGTAGAGAATAACTGATTTCTTTTGACAAAGTATAGAGTCTTAAGTTTAGGTTATATATATATATAAACTTTGCATATTATGCCTCTCTAAAGATTATTAACAGTACAGGTGAACTAGTGCAATTTCAAAGAAAAATTGCAATCTGATATGTTGATTTACTCATCACAGTTAATTTATTTCTTTAGCAATGCCTAAACGGGAAAACATACCTACAGCGCTAGGCTGTCCTACCGTGGAAATGTTGGTTAGTATAATCTCCATTCTCAGAGTTAAGCTGTATCAGCAGAAAACTATTTAATTTTCAATGAACCAGTCCTCCTTTATACTGTATATAAGTACAAAAGTAATGGCCACTGGAATGTTTTTAACAAATTATTTCAATAACATTCGGCGTAGTGAAAGGAAGTTCATTAATTTCATAAAGATTACAAACATAATGAAAATTCAGTTATGTTTTCATATTAGTGTAACGGATATGCTATTAATCCATCTCATATCTGCAGTAACAAAGTTTATTAATATTCACATAGCATACAATTTCACAGAACACCTAACACATTATATACATACACGATTATGAGTCAGAATGTAAAGCAATTTATATTTGCATTATTCCCTGACATTATTCCCTGTATATATATATATATATATACATATATGTATATGTATGTATGCATGTACATATATATTTACATATACGTATGTGTGTATATATGGGTGTGTACATAGCTCTAGAAAATACATTATAACGTCATAAAATCAAATCCGCCACATGGCTTCGATTTGTAATTGGCGACATTCATAATTAGCACAATTCACAAATAAAATGGATTGCAAAATGTAAGCAGTTCATAAGACGTTATTTATTATCCCAACTAAAATGTACACTCTTTATACTTTGTCAGAAGAAACCAAAATTACAAATATTTCTATAGTATTCATAATAATGGTCTCAAATCTTGGCACAAGTACAACAGTTTTCAGGCGGGGAGAAAGTCGATTACATCTATGCCAGTAATACCAACTGATACATATTTTATGAAGCCCGGAATGATGAAGGACAATGCTGATCTTAGCAGTTTCTGAAATCAGAACGTAAGGAGTCAGAAGAAATGCTGTTAAACATTTGTCCGACACGCTAGCTATTCTTTTAGTGCTTATTATTATTATAATTATAATTATTATTATTATTATTATTATTATTATTATTATTATTATTATTATTATTATTATTATTATTATTATTATTATTATTATTATTGAGTGAGTGAGAGAGTAGTGCATGCCATCAAAATGACACTGGGGTAAAATAAACAAATAAACGAAGCCCAATATAACCATCATGACTACCCGTCTGATAAGGGTACACCAGGCATATGCATCACAACCATATGTACGCGACATGGTGATCTCACATCAAGATAAACAGCACATGACCTCGCAGGTGGGGCCTAGTTAGAATTTTCTTCAAGTCGAGTAGCCCATCCCGCTCAAAAGGTCCCTGAATAAGATTTGTTTAAGGATATTGAGCAAAACACCCATGTTTCCAAAGGTAAATTATTCAAATCCCAAAGAATTCCTCTCAACACATGGCTATAATGCTCCCCCACTACTTTTGCTCGTGATCAGAGATGCACATATCGTCAGCCAC
>NC_068983.1:71046536-71047811 GCF_001194135.2 Octopus bimaculoides
GAAACGTTGTCATCTGTTGGCATTGATACATCAATTAGAAAGCATTTTTATTATTATTATTATTATTATTATTATTATTATTATTATTATTATTATTATTATTATTATTATTATTATTATTATTATTATTATCATCATCATTATTATTAGTAGTAGTATTATCATTATTATTATTATAGGCACATGCATCACAACCATATGTGTGAGACATGGTAACCTTATATCAAGATAAAATAACGCATGACTTTACTCAGTGAGAGTTTTTTGCAGATTGAGTAACCTATCTCGCTCAAAAGGATCCTGAATAAGGTTTGTTTAAGGATGAGGAATGAAACACCAATGTTTCAAACCCCAAGGTATTCCTCTCAACACATGGCTATGATACTCCCTCAATACTCCTGTTTGTGATCAGAGATGCACATGTCATCAGCCACTAAGGGACTTGTTCAACTAGTGAAGGTCAGGTAACTGACAAGGAAATCTGTGATATTGAGCAGAATATTTGTTGTAGTCCATCATTTAAACCGAGACAAAACATACACTTCTTAACATTTCTAATCAATGAATATCAGGAGTCATGAGAGCCACTGTCTTATTATTATTATTATTATTATTATTATTATTATTATTATTATTATTATTATTATTATTATTATCATTCGAAATGAAAAATTTATAGTTTGGTTCTGTATAGTTCTTTTAACGTAATAAAACTTGTATTGTTGAAGAATTTTCAGAATCATATCACTTGGCGGAATCATTACCGCGCCGGTAACGATATATTTCGACATTACGATCTGAGTCCAAATAGTGCCCAAGTCGATCTTGCCTTTCATCCTTTCGGGGTTTAAAAAATAAGTATTGGGTGAGCACTGGGTTGGGTGTAATTGACTTACCCCCTCTCAAGTAATTACCGGTCTTGTGACAAAATTTGCTGCTAATATTAACTTGCAAAAGTTAGACATAAAATGAGACTGAGGCCAATTCAAAATAATATCAATGTTGCCCTATGGATGTTTCGAGTCAGCTTTTTCTCGATATTCTCGTCCATTTAATATAGATTTAATTTCAGAGACATGGAGGAAGATATTTTTCTTTTTATTATTATTATTCTTTTCTTTGCTATTGCAAGAATTTGCACGAATCAGATAGTTAAAGAGATAAATAGATGTTATTTCTGTTTCATGCTTCCGAGGGAATATATATTATGTGTGTGTGTGTGTGTGTGTGTGTGTGTGTGTGTGTGTGTGTGTGTGTGTGTGTGTGTGTGTGTGT
>NC_068983.1:71048221-71067067 GCF_001194135.2 Octopus bimaculoides
GTGTGTGTCTGGGCGTGTGTGTGTGTACATGTATGTGTTTATGCATATATATATATATATACATAAACGTGCATACATACATATACATATAATTCATATTTTCTAGCCAAGCATCACACAACAAATGTGAGACCTCACTGGAAACAAGCAAAGATGCAGACAAGAATATATATAGATGCTTATGTTGACAAATGTATATATACGCATAAAATATATGCGCGCGCGTGAGCGTGTGTGAGTGCGTTCGTTAATTCAGGTTGTAGGTATATTCTTGTCTGCATTTTTCTGTCATGTATGCAGAGTGATATATTTTCCTATATTTTCGCTTTGAAGATATATGTAAATATACTGACAATTTAATGGAGCAAATGAAGAATCGATTAAATACGATTACTGCAATATACAGCGATTCTATTGTCCCAGCTAATTTGAAACACATGGAAGGTAAATACAAAGTCGGTAATGCATCTCCATTCTATGTCCTCATTACATATACATACATATAGATAGATAGATAGATAGATAGATAGATAGATAGATAGATAGATAGATAGAGAGAGAGAAAGAGATAGATTTATACATACTGTATATACATATATACATACACACACATACACACACATGCACATACGCACCCACATACACATACAAACATGCATGTGTGTGTGTGTGTGTGTGTGTGTGTGTGTGTGTGTGTGTGTGTGTGTGTGCGTGTTTGTGTACAAATATAAGTTTATTTTAGCAGAAAAACGGTATATCTATTATGATGTTGTCGATAGATTTGGGGCTGAATAATGGAGTCTCTTATGTTAATCGTAGAATATATTATAGTAATGAATGGCAGCAGAACTCGGTGGTTAACTTTTTGTTGACATCATACTGTGTCCACCTTTCTGAGTAGTGAATTGTATCTTGTATAATGAAGATTTCACTACGACTGTCTTTAAAATCTTTACTGTGAATTTCAATTGTGAGGCACCCACATTCAACAGTACTAGCTTATTCGTCACAAATAGATTAGAAGCATTCTGTTATCCAGCTGATTTTCTCTAAACCTTCCGCTGAAATTTTGCCTGCCATAGCAATGGACAAAATTCAGGTTCCTGTCTAAATCCATTAAAAAGAAAATAACCAACGTTTTATTTACTGTCACCCCTACTAAAGAAACAGTAGTTGAAGGGGTGAAAATAATCCACTTACAATTTAATTTACTCCTGTGATTCCAAATGTTAAGGGACTGTAATTGGTTTCAATGAAGCAGAGGTTGGTACACATGCGATAAACCTATCTTCTACATTTAACTACATAAGCGTTATTATAATAATAATATAGATTTAATCAAAAGATTAAATGTGGTACTTAAAATGTTTGAGGCACCAGAATTTGGTAGGGTAAAAACCAAAAACAAAATCAAGAGATTTGGTGAATAAAATTTGAAGGTATGCAACAAAAATTCAATAGGTTATAGCAGTACATACGTTTCGTACAAGCTCCAGCTTGTACCAAACGTACGTACTGCTATAACCTATTGAATTTTTGTTGCTTATCTTCAAATAAGCGTTATTATATGTTATTGCCTAGATATGAATTTTGTAAAACGTTATGTGGTTTATTAAATATCCATTTAAAACAAATCTTGTAATTTGCGTACATGCAGATGCTCAGAATGACATTTAAACACCTCATTATCTAGTTATATTTCAAGTTTAAATGAATATATTAAGAATGATAGATCCATGGACGCGAGTACATTTAATTGTAACTGCAACGCTGCGTTAATGATTTTAATACTCGACGGTGTGAAATTCACTCATAGTTTAAGAGGATTCACATTTTTATGAGACATTGACTCTGTTTTATTTAAATACAGTTTCATTGTTTGTAAACAAAACAGCTTACACAGTTCGTGTATGCGTGTGCGTGCGTGCGCGTGCGCGTGTGCGTGTGTTTTTGTGTGTGTTTGTGTGTGTGTGCGTGTTTGTGTATGTGTGAATATGCTTGTGGGCGTGTGTGTGCCTGCATGTATGTGTGAGCATGTTTGTACTGTGTGAGAGCATATGTGTGAGTGTATCTGTGTATCTCGTAGGTGCGTGGTTTCCAGTTCCGGCCCACTAGGGCGGCACACTGGACTAATATTTTCAACTATAGCCTAATATATTACTATATATACATGTATATGCATACACATACGTCCATATGTTTCATGTCTAGTAGTCTATCTATCTGTCTTTTACTATATTTATGTATATATGTATATACAAATATTTTTACTTGCATTCACACACATTACGCGCGCGCGCGCGCGTACAAACACACATAAACATATCTACATGTACGTACTTATGTATATACATTTCTGCATATATAAACAAAGAGAAGATATAAGGAAGGGAAGTGGAAAGGATGTTGGGGATTGGAGGATTTTAAAAATTTCTATGGATTTTGTTATACTTTTACAGGAAATTTCTTTTTTAGCCAAATTTTATATTCGGTTTGCATGAGTTATCCCAACCAATGCGTCAGTCAGCACATCTCGGATGAATCAGCTACTCTATCCATTCAACCTCGAAAATGATTGATTTCACTAAATGTTAAACCTATAAAAATATCTCATATATCATGTCTTATTGACCTAAAATGTTTAAAGACAGGTTCATGTATTTAGAATTGCTATTTGTATTATATTTTACAGGTGCGCAAATTGATGCCCTATTTTATATATTTTAATAGATATACAATATCTAACAGTCTTTGATATGGACATCATAATTTATAGAATAATATATATTCCTCTGTTATCATTAATTCCCCAGATATTTGATACTACAAGAAGCAATACAGACAATTAAATGTTTCGCTTTTTTTTCCTTTTCCGTTCCAAATTTGATATTACTATATCCTTATGAGAATAATCTCAAAATATAAGAAAATCTCATTGATATTCCGTATCAAGCTTCTCTCAAAGAATATATATTCTTATGCGATAATACTACCCGTCTATCTGAATGCTATGTAGATCGTCTTTGACACTACATCGAACCATTTAGTACTGTTTATTCAATGAATAGTATCAATGTGAAAAATGCTATTATCGATATTAACATTCTATATATTCTTAAAAACAGATTTATATATTTACATTTAAGTAACTTATAAGCATATGTTTTGATTTGATTGTCTTCCAAATGTCATTAGTCGTGATTCGCAATTGATTGTGACATTTTGATTTGTATAGCTTTGCCTTTAAAACTGCTATTTCACTATTTCCTGACCACATTGTGCATAAAGATTTCAGAACTGTCCCACTCACCAGAAATTGTTTGCCCGAGAGAAATTATTCTTACCTTCCTACCATAATCAGTCCGACACGCTGTAGGTTTAGTTGATATTCTTATTTTAAGGCAAATAGAATATGAATGTTAAATACTCATATTCATATCATTTTAAATCTTTAATTACATTTTGAAATTTCTTCTCAAAATCCGACCAGTTAAACATGCATTCTTTACGATTGTTGAAATTTAGCGAAACGAAATAATTTGTCAAAGCGTAATAAAAAATATTTGATTACATCATTGAAGAGTCAAAGTAATATTAAATGTTGATATATTGTTACTTCGTTGCATTGCTTTATATTCTTTTTCGAAACATTCTAATACATCTCAATAAATGGCAGCGTGAAACTCAATTCATTCCACTAATATTACCATTTGTTTTTTAACGAGATTGGTTCATTATTATTTGAAGGCTCAAATTACTTTTCACATATTTTCAGTATATGGTAATTTTATATTTATTTCATGATTTCATGGGCATTTGTCATCCCGAGATTTTCCAATATTAAGCCATGTCTTGTCGTATGCAGCATTCTGACAATAAAAAATAATCTATTTGAGTTCTGAAAATTACTTCTTTGTTTCCCATTATTTTATAAATTAAATAATTGAAGAGATGATTTGCAAATGTTATCTAAATATAAATTGTTACCACTATTTAAACGTAGGTCTTACTCCTGATGGTACCGTGTGGGTACAGTCATGACGTACGGCGAGAAACATTACAAACAGTTGATATTAATAGAATATCCGAATATTTTTTTCATAAATTACTTATTCATAACAAAGAGTATTTAGAAGATAGCTCCATATAAGGAAAATATAATAGCTTATCATATTGTCGTGTTATAAACATATTTTTACATATTATATATGGGCGCCAAAGTCAATCAAATGTTGGCTCAAAACATATCAAGGATATCCAAAATCTCCATGGATAGCAATCTATTATTTCTAATCCCGTAGCTATGTGTTTTTCTTTACTTAATACAAATGGGTCAATTGAAAATTGAAGCTGACTGGTTTTCAAGTAAGCCAGTGTTACAGAGCTATAATTTCTTGTACAGCTTTAGAACTCACACGTTCTTATTGATATAATGGGAGTTAAACATATTTATATGATGCCAAACAGAAAAAAAGTCCAATCTATATGTTCTTTAATAATTGCGCTAAATTATTTATTTTGTGTATTCATATTCTCAGTAAAATATTTCCAACAATGTATTTTTATAATATATGGTTCATTCTTCTTATGCTAGTCTCAAACAAGTTTGTGAATACATCATAAATGTTCATAATTTATTTTTCCAGTATTTTTATTGGTAGTCATACTTTATTTGTGTGTATTTTGTCAAATTCGCTAATCTTATATTAAGTGTAAATCCCATTCTATTCTATTCCTTAAAATATCCGAAAGTAATGTGATGAATCTTAAGAAATGTAGTAGTTGTTGACATTTTGAAATTTAATTATTTGTTTGTTTTATGAAACATGATACAGTGTTTTAAAAGCCAGATTAAAATAAACATTCCTAATTCCTGGCCATATCTGCCAAAATAATCTTGATCAAGTAAATTATAACTGACAAGATCTGCTTGCCCGCTATACTCAGTTTAACAGTATGCTCTCAGGTGTAATTACTCAGTACAAAATTCTAGTTATTTCAGGATCATTATTGTTTGCTACTTCGCCAAAATAAAACAGCTCATACACCTGTAGTGACATTTTAGAAACATTATATGATGGTGTATACCAATCTAATTCATAAGGTTCAAAATCTGTCTGCTGAAAATGTACATTGCTCGGTGATAAATACTTTCGGCTCGCGCCAGCATTTTCATTTACATTTGCTGATATCAAAAGCGAGATGAGTAACTTACAGGGTAATGCAATTCACTAAAAATTAAAGACAATATAAGTGGGCTTTTGTGTTAAAGTGATGCTTTCTATTTGTTTCAAAATTAATTTGAAAGCATTTTATTCTAACTTCTTCAATGAAATAACGTAAATAGAATATTAATAGTCTGATATTTTGTTTTATATAATATCTACATAACTGTATTTGAGTTTAATATAAGTACACTTAATTATTAACTTCAACAATATTTGTTGTTAGCTCTAAATTAAAATCTAATTCAGTTTGAGTCAATTTTTGCTTTCAATGTATAGAGTATGGAAAGTTCAAAGCAGCTTGCTATAATTAGATGGGCATTATCAGCTGTACAGATGATTACGTGATATATTCACGTGAAACTTCACGCATTCTGGTGACATGTACCTTACAGTATATTTATATGGATTATAAACTTTCCCATATGGTATATTGAATGAATTGCTGCGATATTATAGATGTTCATACAGTATGATGATTAGCTTGTATGATAGGGTCATACAAAATGTCCGTATAAAATGATCATTTGACGTCCAATATCCAATATCTCTCAAGGAGCATATTAAAAATGCAATTTCTAAATTTATTGTATCAACGTCTATCAAAACATGGATTACTTGAGATATTATGTATTTTCTTTTCCCTTTATTTTGAATTATATTACAAATGACATCTGTATGAAATGATATTAACCTTAGAAAAATTAATGGGTAAAGATTAACGAATTCTTATATATGTTGATATCTGCTGTAGCCTTGCGGATTCCAAAGCAATTAACCTGAAGTTACAAAACAGGAAAAAACTAGAATTTGAACATATATAAAATTGCAGGAAACGGTAATAAACTTTGAATCTGCTTAACATGTAAATCTAACAACCATACTTTGAATGTTTTAAAATAGTATTTCTTCGGTAATTTCCATACAACAGTTACTAGAAAAAGGATTACGTTGCAAAGAGTAAAATAGAGATATGTTGTGACAAAGATTCCCGTGAAATGGTTGAAATTCAATTGAATATCATAATTTACTTGACATTATACTTCGTAATGTTCGGAATGCATCCAACATATGGAAAAGGATGCAAATAGATAGTGTAAGTTGTAAGCTCGTAAGTTTCATTTAGATCATTAAATAAGAGTTTTATATTTGCGTTTTCTCGCAGAAAAAATATAACATCTAATGCGGAAGTCTAGTAATTTTAAAGATTTCTATATGATTTCGGTTTTATTGAATATTTGCATGTTATTTCCAATGTATCCGAATACTGAATCTATCTAGCTATTAACAGTGCGAGCGAACGCTACACACAAGATTGTGGAGAAAAAGGACGAGCTATGATATTAACCTTCGTGTCAGGATACGTTCATGCTTTGGCAAAGTTCACCATTCTAAGAGAGTATCAATATTATATATATGAATGTTTGTCTTTGAACCTAATCATACTGCTCGGCAATCGAAAAAAAATGTGAGAGTGTCGGGTCGAACTAACAGACGGCGTTTTAGTGAAATTCCTTCTTGAATAATATATTTCTATTCAATGAGTCAGACAAATTGGGTATTTTTATATGCGCTGTTCAAGAATCAACGATTTATTACATCGTTCAGGAATCGAAAGAAGTTTAATGTTCGTCCCAATTATTTAGAATTGCTTCTACATAGAATGCTTTAAAATATATCAACAAAAATCTTATTATAGTACTTTAACATAAGAGATGATATACTTCTTTTAGTTTTGGCTGCCAATGAATTAAAATGTTTAACTGACCTATAAGCTAGTGATACGTTAATTCATACGCCGTTTACAAGTAAACACACTTTTATTCTGCCGTTTCCATCCACAGGAATATGTAAAATGTAATTTAAAGGTGTCTTTTTGTATATAGTTCTGCAAAAAGTAAATAATTCAAACATCTGAAACTTTCATGGTGAACAGTTAATGAGTACGCCTGTTTTGCGTTTATTTTAAATCTCATGAAATATAAATTTATTGGAGAAATTCACTGGGCTAATTTAGTTTTTCCCTCGTTTTATAGCGCAAATTATGAGACCGTTCCCTAAAATGTAATAAATTTACATATTGGATATTGTTTTGAGTATTATCATATTAAAGAAAGAACGAGAGCATTAAGGAATAAATAATCTTGGGATCCTTTGAAAAGATTCCAAGATTATTTCTTGACACTGAGTAAATGAATCTTGTAATTCAACAGACCAATGAGAATGGTTTTAGATAATTTTATGAGATTATTTTACAATATTTATATAATATTAATGACACTACCACCAACACCATTTCTGCTTCTTCTACTACTACTACTACTACTACTACTACTACTACTACTACTAATAATAATAATAATAATAATAATAATAATAATAATAATAATAATAATAATAATAATAATAACAACAATAATAATAATGATGATGATGGTGATATTAATAAAAGCAAAAACATTAAAAGAAACAGAAACAACAGTAAGAACAAACATGAGACGATGTTTATTATTATTACTCCTACTACTGCTACTGCTACTACTACTGCTACTGCTGCTAATAGTACACTACTACTAACACTACTACTAAAACTACTACTACTACTATTCCTGTGACACATCAATACGATGGTCAAATTCATACGAGCTCTGTTAAAGTGACGTATGAATCATAAACTAAATGAGAAAAACAAGTACTAAATTTGATTACTAGTGCGAAGGGACAGAGATCTGTAAGAAAAATAACAAAATTTGCAAAACTGAAATATATAAAGCACAAGTCACCTTGGAGATAAGGTACTTTGTGATATCCCTGTGCAGGTAAATGGAAGCAACAACTCACGCACGTACCTTCACTTGCCCTAGGCCACTGTTAACAGCCCGATAAGAAATAACGTAAAACTCATGAAAAACGAAAATACTATTTATCATAACAACTACTACAATAAAATAACAACTGCAGCCATAAGTAGAACAACAACTATAATAAAGATAATAATAATTATAACAACAAGCTGTTATGTCAAGACAAGGAAGGTATTGAGAAAGCAACTCTTAAAAGTAAGATCTTTTAACATATATCTGTAAACCAACCCGCATTAGAAAAATTAGGGCTTTCGATTTCCTAACAATACATAAGGTCTCTTAAAAGTTCATCTACGCTACTTACTATAGCATCTATTATATTACACGCAATATTGTTGGCCTTCTGTAAAATCCCCCTTGTTTAAACAGAGTCAGCATTCATTATGTGCGATCGTTTCATTCGAAAGACCTATCGTTTTTAAAATGCCGTATCACACGCAGCAATGGAATGTATAGACTGATTTATCAAGAATATACCTATTGACGAAATTGTATGCTTTTCAGTATTGTATAGCTTGCTTTCACAACTATATCCTATGTTTGATAAAATCGCATTAACGTAATAATCACAAAACTTCTTTCACATGGTTTTAGATGTTCTTTATTGTTGATAACTAAATCATTTCAAACCGTTTTCCGCCGATGAAATTTTCCTTGGATTTTATAGTATATAACTTATCTGCTATAATCTCTTTCCTACGATATAATAGAGGCTATTTAAAGTATCCATATTAGCAACACAATGGAAGTAAGCAAATAAAGGTATGAAGGGAAAATATATGTTAAGCAGCCTGCGGTCGAGTAAATGTAGTTTTAGATGTCAGAGAAAGTATAAGTTTTATTTTTAAACATAACTGTAAAGTTAATGTCATCTATTTAGAAAATATTTCAGTTATATGATTCATCCTCGTTCATAAGATTTTCTGCATTTATTGAAAGCAAGTTGTCACTTTCTTCAATGAAGTATCTGAAAGTAAAGAAAAATATGTTCAATTAAAAACCAACGTGTTAATATTTGCATTTCATCTTCGCATTCGTATTATACTGCCTGACTTATCACTAATGAAAAACATTCAGTTCACTAATTATGTTGTTGATACTTAGTGAAGACTTATTCCCAACAGACTTGAAATTTATATTTAATCTTTCTGAATTAGTTTTTGTTTCATATTTATTTTTATTACTTCTTTCAGTCATTCTTTCTTACACTGCTAAGCCATATATAAACATCACTAGCAGGTATAAATGATTATATGTGCGTGATTTCAAACCACGTTATATTTGTAAGAGTGCATGCACAAATAAAACTTTGTTATGCATGAATCTAAATTGAAATTTTGTTACTATATTTAATTATATTGCTCTAAATTATATATATATATTTCACGTTATGTATTATGTTATGCTATATTTATATACTTGTATATACATATACACTATTTACTTTTTCTGTAAAATAAATACATTTTTAAAATAAAAGCTATTAAACATTTACTACTCCGTGGTTTAAGATTTATTTATTCTTGAATTATTTAATTCATTGTTTTCCTAAATGTTTTAAAGCATTTTAAATATCAATTTTTAATTAAGGCTTTATATATATTTTCATAAGTGCCTGAAAAGCTTTCAATATGCACATTATGTTTTTTAATCCATAGAAAATCTCTGCTCCTTTTGTAAATAGATTTCATGAAATAAACTTAAACAAATACATAAATCCACTGAGAAAAGGAAGAATATATCAAAGAATTACTTGTCACTGTTTTGATGCGTATGGAATAATTTTTTTGAACACCGTGAATAATAATCAGTGAAGTGATTATCTTTGGAAACTAGATGATAATTCACATTATTAATTTCAAGCATGTTTTCTTCCTTGCAACATATCTACCTAAAAAGGATGAGCTACTTTCAGTGCATGAGAAAGTTACAATCTAGCAAAGCAATGCTGTGACTGGTATATTCAGTATTCGTGTAGCAAAATATCTCTCATGGCCCTCCATAGAGTAATAAGTTTTATCGAAAAATGTAACCAAAAATCATGTAGCTAAAAGACAAATTTCTTTGTCTCAGATATATTTGTCTCTTGCATATTTGAATATTTTTTGTTTATTTCGTCATCTGATCAAAATCTATTTACTAAATACATTACAAAAAAAAAAAAGAAAACAAAGAATGATTGCTGTAAGTCTGAGAAAATTATTGAGATTGTATTTCGTCAGGAAAGATTGTTTTGAAAATGGTCAACAATATTGGCCCACCAAAAGTTTCAAATGTGAAATTAATCTACTACTCTACTATTATGATTTCATTGCGTGAATTTCTCGGTGGAATGGATTTCTTGATACGTGGCTAACCATATACAGATTTTCTGGAGATATGTAGATGGTGATGTTATAAATGTATTTTTAACGATATTCGAAAACGCGTGTTTTATAGGCATCGAGGATATTACTGTCGAAATAAGATTTAATTTTTCGGATAACTATGAATGTATTCAAATTCAATATCTTTAAAATACTTCACTGAATTACATCAGCACAAAAATTCTGTGCTGCAACTGTGCTGCTTTTAACTTTTGGCTGTTTTTTTAATAAGTTACTGAAATACATTTGAAATGGCAATAGCCATTGCTTTAATACAATTTTTATTAAACCAATGATTAATGTGGGGAGGAGGTAGGAATATCTTGAAATTAATAGAGCTGCACCGTGCTCGTTTCTCGGGCATATATTAATCTTAGTGGCTGGTCACGTTTAATACAGTAATCTTCACTTGCACGACTGTACTATAGAAATAATAGAAAAATAGTAGTTTGCAATCCCTGTTTATATACTTGTAGTTTTGTGATCTCATGAGACATTCCATTGAAGAAGGCGGTATTGAATTTTGAATAACATTATAATCATGTTGCTGTATATATTTTATGTGGACAGAGCATGCACGTGGAGAAGAATAATTTCATATGCCTGTTATCTAGTGCATCGCTAATCTGCAGTACAAGCTTGTTTTGATGATCATTAGACGGTCTGTTGATGTTCAGATTTGACAATTGCTAAATTAAATTTGTCTTACGAGGGAGACCTACTTACGCATTCTTGTCAGTAAATTACTTTCCGTCTGCCTCGAGGCACTCTCTTTAGAGAGCCACAAGTTTCTAATAATAGCATTCAAACTCTCTCATGTAAATAAACTTGGCTTCAAATTTTCGCCAGGAGTGCATTCAAAATCGCCAGTAGCACCAACACTGTGTAGTGGCTAGTGCATTGTTTAATGGAAAGGAAAAATCTTTGTAACAACATACAGGAATGTTGAATTGAAATTTGCATGCACAATTTCGATACTATTTCTTTCTCTGCAGAAAGCTAGTTTTCCAGGACACATAAAGTAGCTAGTACCATGATTTTTAATACTTTTAATACCGTGGTTGTCATAAAATACTTCGATCTCTTATTTGGTACACATAACAAGCAAGTAAAATTCGATGTAGAACACGCTGCTTGCCTTCTACCGCTATGTGATAATGAAATTATATTCGGTCTCTATTCATCAGATTTCTTGTGATACTACATTGTAGAGGCTTCGTTGTAGAAGTACAAAACACGTAGCAGGAAATATCTGGATTATTTTGCATTCCCGAGTCCTGTTAACGAAACAGCGATGATCTAAAGAATACAAAATATTTCAAATATAATTTTTTTTAAAAATTCTCTTCCTCTCAAAACTAATATGTGCTACTGTAAGAAAAAGAACAGTGCTCCGAAATTGGCACTGAAAATGTCTTTCTGATCCAACCAGAAACATCTTCGATGTAAATGCTTTGTTGAAGATTGTTATCTTTCTTAATAGATTTCCGTTGATGTCGATTTGTTTACAAAACATTGTTAATCTTTAAAAACTATACGAGTAATTTTTCTTTTGCTTAGTTTTCTTATAAAATGCTCTAGCTGATTATTTCTTATAGTTTTACTTCAAATCTGACAACACCGCAGGCTATTAATTTACAGTTACACTCTGGAAGCATTCAAAATTTTAGAATCGAACAAAATAAAGATAATAATCAATTTTTAAATAAATACAATGGTATATTTATTTAAAGATAATCGACTTTCTCGTCACATATTTACTGAGTGATTTTAAAATATATTGAAAATTTATCTTTGAAATATGCATTCACATTATATATTTTGTACATATTGTTGGTTATCTGCACACTTTCGTATATCATAGTAAAAACTGAAAGCTAATTAGAAAAATACAGGAAATTGTTGGCAAGATTTTCTTCTCAGAAAACCTCTACAGAATAGATTCCGAATTTTACATCAAGCCATTTGTATAAATGAAATATATTTCTCATTTAACAAAGAACTGGATTATTAAAAATTTTACTTGATAGATTTCAGCAACAATAGTTAATATTTGTACCAGCATTTGAGGTACTAGAAGTAAATTCAACACAAATGGCTTTTCAGTTTGGAAAAAGATGACATGGAATTAAGTACCATCATTATTATTTCCTCTGTCTCAAACCACTTACATAACACATAAGAAATATATGCTAGATATGAAAACGTAAAAATATGATATCTCCTAGTTTGCTATTCTTTCTGATGTTAATTGTAATATTCTAAATAGGTTTTTCGTAATTTAATTATATTTCTCAACATAAAACACAATTCTATTTTATTAGATTAACCTAAATATTTAGGTTAAGCGACAAAACTTCCATTTGCATGTTTTGAGTTAACATGTTGTTTTTTTTATTTGCATATTCGCGTATGTAACTTTTATTACGATCCGAATATCGACAGTGATAAATGAACAAGCTAAATCGCTTTCAAAACTTTCAGGGAATAGATGATATGTGGAAAAGAGCAAAAATGACGGGATCTTTCTTGTTAAGTTTTTAATCGGCATTTGCACAGCAAATGCATTTAATGTTTTATTATATTTTGATAATATATTCTTTATTATTTTCAACCCCAAAAAGAACAATTAATCTGCTTAATTCCAAAGATGGATGATTAATTCCAACACGCATTAAAAGTGATTTCAGACAACAAAAAGCTACATGCAAACTATAAAATCAGAATAAATTTATTTCGGTGATAGATAGCATTTTAATGACAGTGAAATACATGACTAAATATACAAAAGAAACTATATTTTTTTTTCTATGTTTATAGAGATTTTCCGAAGCCTCAGCAATGTGTTAAGTCATGTATCTTTGTGTTTATGTAGTATAGCTTAGCATGAATTCTTCTCTAATGTACGTAGAGAGGGAGGGAGACAGGTAGTTGAAGCCCCAAAACGTTGATTACTTAACAGCGATCACTCGCTTTTTGGAGGTAATATCTGCCTTTCACTCATGTGCCGTTCACAAAATACAACGTTATCAAATATCAGAATAATTCTACCATGCTGTTTCTTTCAAATCTTTTCCTGGGTTCATATGTGAGACCCATTAATACATATCGAAACAAAAACACATTAGTGTATAATTTTTTACATTAGCAGACATGAAATACTGGATGACTTCTAGTAAATTTGATAAAACCGAATCAGTTGGCCTCTTACTTTTAAAGAATCTATTCATATCACAGGACTACAGTAAATTATCTTGATTTTCTCTAAAGCTAATAACATTAGTAGTGTGTCGTTATCGAACTAAAAAATACCTTTTCAATGAAAATATTGAAATATTCGCTGATGTATTTTGCTGTTTCGATTAATCATTTGAAACTTTACGCGTTGATTTTTTTCTTACTTAATGGGGAACAAGTAAGGATGCACACATTGCATTTGTTCTGTTTCGTTGTACAATACGTTTCATATTTGGACTTCTTAATAACTCCACTTGTAATAAGGTAGCCATTTAATTTCCTTTCCCATTGAAGGTATCGCTGCATCCGTCACTTAGAAAACTATGAAATAAATTCAATCGACACACTGGAATCGATTTTGGCACAAGACTTTGGTACTATATCTTGTCTGGATCAATCATATTATATTATTTTAATAGCTCATATCTATATTGTATGTCACACTCAAAGAGTAGATTTTAATTTATTCAGATTATTATTCCTTTCTCAAATGCGTCTTCATCACTACCATACTTATGTACATAAAATACACATAGAAAAAATATTCAAGACCTCTTCACACAGAATAACTTAGATTAACTCAAAATCATTAATTATCGAAGTAATTCCAATAAAGATGAATTTAGATCTAGGTTAATGATGAAACATCTTCAAAAATAAGATTTTTATTAGTAATAGATTATATCTTCATGTTGAAATTTTTCCTTGATTATTGCATCAAATCATTTACTGTAGTAGAAAAAGAATACAGTTAATTATTTTGAAACTGCTAAATCATTCCATTTATGTCATACATTGCTTAAGTTCTCATCGTCAAAGAAATTCTTTGATATATGCATTGATATATAATATCATGCCTAAAACATATATATATATATATATACACATACAGAGAGAGAGAAAGAGAGAGAGAAAGATATATATATATATATATATATATGCATGTATATATATATATATATATACATACATGCGTACATACATCACATTATAACGTGACCGACCAGACTATCAGATCGCTGGTCACAATGCACTTTGCATCGTTTTAGATTTCGAGTGACGAAACCCTGCTGGTTATGCAGGCAGACCATCATTTCTCTCCTGATCGAAAGGGGAAGTGGAGCAGCGTGAAATGAAGTATTTTGCTCAAGAACACAACGCGTCGCCTGGTTCGGTTATCGAACCTACTTTTGGTGAACCTGAATGTAACAGGCTAACCAATTGGCCACGCGCCTTCACACACATACACACACACACACATATTTTTTTTTCTAATATCGTGACGATAATCTTTTGAGTATGATTCGATAAAAAATTAATTATTACTAATATAATAGTTAATACGTTTTAAAGGCTCATTTTCTCAAGAAATATATGATGCAAAGTCCTTGGAAACTCTACTAATATATATTAAGAAGTAATCTAGAAATCATTATTATGCATATTTCTACAACCCTCTCCGTAGAATTTGAATGCTGTGGTTCCTGTCTATTTTAAATGATACGTGTTATAGACTGAGATCGAAGAAAAGCCATTCAGTTAACAAACTCCTCCTGCGACTGTCGCCATTTAAGGTCCCATAACTCACTAACAACACTGAAAAACGCAAGAACATAGCTCTATATCAAATCTCTATGAATATAAATTATTTCCTATTTCGCAGTGAAATAGTCTAAATAATGCGATTTACCTTCGCAAGCTAAGCTAAAGTACATGTGATACTAAGTAATTGAGTTTAGATTTTTAAAACATTTATTACATCTAATATGGTTCGTGCTGTGATGCTAGATCACTAGTGGGTAATTTACTTACGAGATAGATCGTTCAAAGCGTTTTACTCAAATGCAAAGCTAAAATACATAGCAAGGTTCCAATTTAATATCGAAAGGTGAGAACTAAAGTACGGTTCATAAATATTAGTCTTCAATTCCATCTCCACGACATTTTCATCTAATTCATAACATTTACAAGCTATATAATTTCATTTCAAATACCCTACTTTAACTTATAAAGCCAAAAAATTATAGGAGTTATTAATTAATGAATAATTTTGGAAAACATATCTAAATCAATAACAATATTAGTTGGTATTTAAGGGATGTTCAATTAAATTTTAAAGGACATGAAGACATAATGATCTAAATTTTGTGCTGTAATAGCATTAATCAATACCCGATTAATGTAATCATCCAGTGAAACAATTTAAATCCAGATTTTAATCGTTTACACATGTATTACAGCTATATTTTACTTTATTTTGCATACGTATTTACTTGAATCCAATGCCTAGAATTAAATAATACGAACGTTCAGAATAATGTTTGCACGCTGGATTAAAAACCCTATATACGAAAAATGGTTTATATCAAAATGTTCATGTGGAATATTAATCCATATGCTTTTTCGTGTGAGAGTCAATACAATTTTGAGAATTATGGCTTGCTAGTAAAATGCATATTCCCAATCTTCATTTGTATAACGAGTGAGATTGATAGATGGATTAATAAATCTAAGTAACTGTAAGAGTAGGAAAATCTAAGTTTGAACCGCGTACCATATTCTGCACCTTTTCTTAACCTACCATACTTTTCCGGTTATTCTTGGTTTCATAATTAACCAAAATAGATACAGAATAAAGAATAAGTCTAGACTTCAATTATATTTTTCAATTGAGCCAGGTCAAATATTGAATCTAGACCGCGATGTGCCTCCCAGTTTATCTGAGAAACTATTTCCAATATATGTATATTGATCTCTTTCAATAGATCACTTTTACATCAAAAGCGATTCCAAAAATCATACATTACATATGAAAGAAAATTGATTGAAGATCTTAAACCTTCGAACCACATACGATGTATTTCAAATTGTAAAAGGAAAGATTTGTTCATGAAGAAATTTTAATGGGATTCTGTTTTTTTTAAATAGCATTTGGTTTCATATTCTCAACTGGTAAATCACTATTTACTACACATCTAAATCAAAAACGACAATGGATTTCATAGGCAATGTACTGAGGAACCGATACAATACAGATTATTTCTATACAAAAACACAAGATTCTGTATCCATGTAGAGAACTTTTGTCGTTATAACAGACGGTTATGTATGTGTGTGTGTGTATAGATAAATACATACATACATTCATATACATACGTATATATGCATGTACTTATATACATATATAATGTATACATTATACGTTTTTTGAAAGATACTAAGTAGTGAACCAGGGCTTTTCTGACATAACACCGATAATACTACACACAAACTTGATACAAATCAATGATTAATGACTAGAGATGGTCGGTTACAGAAATGCAATTAATTGATAGCCACACAATTTGAAAATGAATAAGTACTAACTACCTTAACTTCCCATGCCCTGGTTTACAATTATTTCATAAAATTCACATCAATACTCTTGGATGTCTTTTTTAAATCATTTGGAAACCCTTCTTATAGAACAAAAACCATCCAAACAACAGAAACAACTAATAGCAATTTCAATGTGCGTCTAAATCAAGTTCATACGAATACGAGTTGATTCTTTCCGATAATGTTGTACTGAGATTTCAACACATTTTATCTAATGATGACATGCCTTTATTGATGATAAAACTTCGATCCATCTAAACCGATACTGCTAAACTGTTAATGCCATACAATTTATCCCATTTCCAGCAACATTGTTTCCACATGGTTTGAGATATATCAATCAAACAACCTGTTAAATCCTTCATCAATGACCATCCTTTAAAGACACACATATTATTATTGTGACAAATCAATGAACTTTTATCAATGGTTCATTGTATGCTGCTGACGTCTTGTTGGTAATAACTTCATTTTAATTCCTAGCAACTGGTTTTCTGATTTAGGGAAACAGATATCATACTAACTACTGAAGTATTTTCAAAGCTTCCAAATGCAATCTGTTATTTTCAAACAGGTTTCTAGATATCCTAAGATACTAACTTACACACTTACTCAGCAGATAGATTGATTATATCAGTATGAACCAACTATTTTAAAGGAAGATGAATAAAGTTGAGGTATACTACATTAATTTTTATATTCCATAATGCATCGAAGTCTTGAACTTAGCTTTTATTAACACCAGTCGGTATATATATATATATATATATATATATATATATATATATATATATATACATACATACGATGTGGCCTCAAAAAGTTCCCGAACTTGTATTCGAGCGCGCCAACAGACGACAGCATATGGTTGCGAGCGCTGTGAGAGCTAGCAGTGACCTTCATGAGGCAGAGTCCCGAGTGACGTTGCTGTTTTTACAGCGCAAGTTGTGAAATTTATGTCCTTGTGATCATGTGTATACTGTAGTGTGCAATTTTGTCCAAGACAAGAAGTTGGAACAAAGTGCCGGCGTGAAATTTTGCGTTAAACTTTGGAAGTTTGCTACAGAGACTTTGAGCATGCTTCGACAAGCTTAAAGCGACGAAGCAGTGATCGCCCGCAATGTTTCGGGTGGCAGGGGAGCTTCAAAGAGGAGTAAGACCTACCACGAAATATGAAGAAAATCCATCAGCTTGTGCAAGAGGATCGTCGGAGTACAATCAACAAAATTACTGACGTTGTTGGTCTGTCGTATAGGTTCGTGCAGGCAATCCTAACGTCTGAATTGAACATGTGGCGTGTCTCTGCTAAGTTTGTGTCTCACGCTTGCTGTCCACTGAACAGGAATTGCATCACTTCGAAGTCTGTCAAGATCTCTGTCAGAGTGCATCACCAGTAACAAGAGTTGAGTCTACGGGTACGACCCCAAAACGAATCAGTAGCCGTTACAATGGAAGAGTCCTTCATCTTTACGACCGAAGAAGGCACGCCGGAGCTGCAGCTCAGTCAGGAGCATTTTTTATCGACATCCGCGCTATTTTGCATCGAGAATTCGTCCCTCAGGGCTAGACCGTCAATCGAGAGTTCTACTGCTTCTTATTTTTTTTTTTTAAGCGTTTAACAGAAGACATTCGGCAAAAACGACCGAATCTGTGGAGTGTGAAGAATTGGATTCTTCATGACTACAATGCACCCTGTCACTAAGCTGTCCTCAGCTGAGAGTTCCTCGCCGCAAACTACATGGTTTCGCTTCTGCAACTGCTCTATTCGCCCCAGAT
>NC_068983.1:71067401-71071721 GCF_001194135.2 Octopus bimaculoides
GTGTGTGTGTGTGTGCGTGTGTGTGTGTACATATATACATGCAGGTTGATTTCTATACACCTGGTTTAGGAGTGAAATTAATGAAACCGGCAATAAACAATTATTTTACAGGTACAGTTTCACATATGGCGTTTGGCACCAGGTAAGTTTTTTTTCTGAGCCTCACATCAACCAGATCCTTGAGACTGAAACTGGATAGAGGGAAACAGTTTATGAATCTCGTCGAATTGACCAATTCTTTAATTTAAAGGCATTGTGTTACGCTGATCAGAGAATTACTTTAAGAGTATGTTTATCAATTGGACATATACACACACATACACACACACACAAATACATGTAGGGATACGTAGGGTGTGTAAATGGAGTGGAATTTAGAAGGAAAAGCAGAATTGGCTGATTTTATGCTAACTTTTCCAACATTATAAAGAATGGAATAAAAGCTTCATCGTACAACATTGCTGAAATTCGGTAGCTAAATTGGTGGGCAGATGTATGATAAGATATTGTGGCGTATTTGAATAATGTCCTATTCATTAATTACAAAACAAGTTTGAACCCTCGATCTTTACATCTTAGAAACTGACTCATTTTACATTCATACTGCAAGTGCTATGCTCAGAACATTGAAAAGTCTGTTTTGTTCTACTCTGAATATATTTTCTTGTTGCTAGTATTTATAGGCCATCATTTCTACAGATTTTTCTGTTAACGTATGAAATTTATAATACACTAACTCCTCGACTATCGCGGGTGTTACATTCCAAATCCCCCCGCGATAGGTGAAAGTCCGCGAAGTAGAAACAGTATTGTACTGTATATTTTTTACATTGTCTTTATAAATTGTATATATCTATTTTATTATAAATACAAAACAACACCACGGGGGAATCAACTTAAGCATAAATAATAAACGTGATAGGTGAAGCGCGATGTCACAAGAGAATACTGTACTGTTAAAATATGCATTCTAAATATTTGTGAAGATTCATGTAATTTCTGGCCTCCATGCGCACATCAAACATATTCGCATTTCGTTTCAACATTATCAATTTACGTGTGTGTATTTGTATTGCATGTTGTTATCTGTGATCGCAAAATGATGGTTTATCCGTATAATACTGATGTTTAGTGATGGACGAGTAGTAGCTAACTATATTAAATTGGATGAAAACCAGCTTAGAACAAATGCATTGTTGTTCCAAAGTGTTAATCAAGAGATTTTGTATGGATATTGTTGATGTTATCTAATATAGTATTATTACTTCTTAAGCGTCTGGATGTGGAGTCATACATAAATTAGTTTTGAGATTCTTAATAATTACCTAAGTTTTTTTCAGTGCAAGCTAATCATAGTCTCGAATCTTAACATGAGACACGTGACTATGATTTGGATCTCTTTATTTAAAGAAGTTAATAAGCTACAGACGTATGTTGTAATGTTTAGTGTTGCTATGTGTCAGTACATTATTTGTGGCTATTGTGTTAGTTCATTCCGTACGTGTTATTTGTTTTCATAAATATTTTCTAGATTTCCTGAAGATTTACGTTATTTTTGTTTTACTGTATTGCATCATCCATAAGCTGGTTTGTATACATCTAGTTAACTCGACTGGTCTATGGAGTTTTAATTGCAAATCTGGTTTACACAACTAATTTACTTACGCCCGAAATAATTATGAATAAGCATTCATGTAATTTCATATAGTTGACTACTACCTGTTCATCACTGGCCATCAATTATTAACAGTCACAAATTTTACACCGTAACGCCACAGTTAACGTTATGCAAATAATAATGCACGCTAGGAAATCAATCTTTCTCTGAGACTATTGATGTAAAAGCATAAGAGTGCCTCTCAATTGAAACATGCGGAGGAAAGATTCCACGGAAATATGTAAACTAATTAGAATAAATATCTTGAATTTAAAACATCCTACATTTCAAGTGGTTAACAAAGTAATCTGTAGAAACGACTGTTGATAGATTACCAAAGATATCAACAGTCAACTATGAGATCAGTTCAGGAAAAGACTAAACAACACTATATTGTAACATGTTTAAATCTATTGACTTCAATGTTAGATAAGAATTTAAATAATGAACCATGTCTTAAAAATCGAGACAAGTGAAACTTGGCAATCTCTTCCATCGAAATATTAAATAAAATGGCATGTGTGCTGCGCATCTATATGTATAATAGCTTCATATACAATGTATCTGTGTGTGTAACAATGCTCTATAATTTAGAGAATTCAAAACACAAAGAAGCAGTTGAATATTATTTTACAACCAGTCCAATGTGAGGGAAAGGATAAGAAATATCAGATGGATTTTGAAGAGACAACATAAACAAGAACCCTTACAAATGACACACGTCTTGCAAATCAAACTGACCCCCATTTAAACACAATTATTTGGCTTCATATCTTTAAAGACTTAATATAAGATCGTAAAAGAAATTACGTTAGCCCACTTAATTTAATGAATCGCCAAAATAATAAATGTCTGTTAAAAAGACGAGATTTCTAGCAATTTAAAAGAATCTCTCTCACTATTCCATCTCTGTCACGCTCTCTACGTATCTACCTACAAACACATGCATGTCCGCACACACACACACACACACGCAGAAACATGTGTGTGTGCGCAGGCGTTATTTATATATGGAATATGTTCAGTATTTACCTGGAACTCTATAATCCAAAATGATACAGACTTGATTGATTCTCAAGTATTAGACCACATATTTTCACGCGCGCATGTTTGTGTGTCTTTATTTCTTTTTTGTTCTTATTAAAATCACGTTTTTAATATGTCGCAGGTGTGCTTCTCAATCCTCGCTTATTTAAGAGAAAACAGATGAACAAAGAGAACTTGAACTTCTGTCAGGTAGCCTCTTTTGAATTTCTTTATGGATAGCAGAAACGATATCCTAGTATACAACTGAGAATTTGATTGGAAAACTTTCACAGAAACGTCACTGTTTGTAATTTCCCGGTGGAACACGTTTCTGTCAACCTTTCTGATTATCTCTCTGCCTGTCTCATGCCAAAAATATACTGAGTCCATAAACAGAGATCACAAAAACATCACACAAAAGTTTCATACTCATCTTTCTCTTTCTGCTGTAAAAAAAAGCGTAAATATTAGCGATATGAAGAGAACAATATTGTGACCCACTCTCCTAAACATGAACAATGCACAATCTGAATCCTCAGATTCTTTGAGCATGATAAGCTTTTCCGTCACTAATGGTATCTTCTGACGGTATCATATTCTCCATATAACATGGACTGCATCCCGAGGATGGACCTTCCACTTCGGTTTCAGAACATACTCCATTTCCCACCAAGCATAAATCCTAAACACACGCAAGGGATATCCAGAATGGAATATTGCTCCCACATCTACATTATTCCTGTTACACATATACTTGTCCTAGAATCTTCGGAATGGACGCTCGAGTGATTGACACGACATAGATTAACAAAAAGATGCAATGATTATCTCAGACGTAAGTTGTCCCCTAAATCTGATTTTTTGTTCCTACAGCTGCTACATTGTTCTCGGCTCCCCGGCGTCGACTGATCTCTTGTCACATCCATTGAGGCCAACTCGATTTATTCGTCTCTCCCCCATTTGATACCTTATGTCTCCCATATTTGTCTATCTCCCCTCTCCAGCACAGCACTAACCACGCCTTTGGGTCTTTTTCCACAGAACGCCAGTCTTTTGTTATTACCGCCCTGTTCGACTTTTATATGGAAATATAAACATTCTGACGTCATATGCATCAATTTGAATTGACCCAGAAGAACAGCCAAAAGCATGGACAATTTTTGCGAAAGATCGTTTAGTGCATAAATTCTTGTCTTTTAATTCCACCTTCGTGTTTGTTCAACTACATCAATCATAACCCCAGCAAGAACATAAGTAGATTTGAAAAGGAAAAAAAAACACAATACAATGGAAAATATTTGCCCCCTCTCTAGTCTATTTTCAGTTGCGGACGCTTAAAAATCGGAAATTTTAAATTATGTCGTTTCATAGATTCCCTTTCACTACAGTATAAGTTCGGAACATGAAAACAAAATAGCATGTGTAAGTGAATATATGTATACATACATATATACATATACACAGACACACACAAACAGACACATACATATATACGTATGTATGTGTATACGTATATATCTGTGTGTGTATGCATGTATAGACATATATACGTGTATATATATATATATATATATATATGTATGCACGTATATATATATATATATATATAGGTATGCACGTATATATATATATATATA
>NC_068983.1:71071951-71076037 GCF_001194135.2 Octopus bimaculoides
GGCACGGCGTAGATTAACAAAAAAGATGCAACGACTGTCTCAGACATAAGTTATCTGCTAAATCTGCTTTTTTGTCGCTACAGCTGCTACATTTTTCTCGGCCCACCGAATTTGATTGATCTCTTGTCACATCCACTGAGGCCAACTCGATTTATTCGGCTCTCCCTCATTTGATCCTTATGTCACCTATATTTGTCTATCTCCCCTCTCCATCACAGCATTAACCACACCTTTAGGTCTTTTCCTACCGAACGCGTCACTGTGTGGTAAGTAACTTGCTTGCCAACCACATGGTTCCGGGTTCAGTCCCACTGCATGGCACCTTGCGCAAGTTACTTCTTCTATAGCCTCGGGCCGACCAAAGTCTTGTGAGAGGATTTGGTAGACGGAAACTGAAAGAAGTCCGTCGTATATATATATATATATATATATATATATATATATATATATATATATATATATATATATATATATATATACCTGTGTGTGTGTATGTTTGTGACTGTGATTGTCCCCATCACCATTGCTTGACAACTGATGTTGGTGTGTTTATGTCCCTGTAACCTAGCGGTTCGGCAAAAGTTACCGATAGAATAAGTACTAGGCTTACAAAGAATAAATCCTGGGGTCGATCTGTTCGACTAAAGGCGGTACTCTAGCATGGCCGCAGTCAAATGACTGAAACAAGTAAAAGAATTACAAAGACATAATAAGAGAGAAGGCAAAAGAAATATGTAAACTGGTTTTATCAGTTCAATAAGCTGAAAGATGGGACGATTTCTGCACAAGGAAGACGATGGACCGCGGAGGGAGAAGATCATCGTTTGGAAGGCGAATTTTCTTCCATTGAGACTTCAGAACAATTTTTGGCGTTTCTGCTCTCGCTTTGCTTAATTTTAGCTTTTTGGACACATTTTCCTTACTTTTCACACTTGCAGATCGTTTCATTGGAAACATATCAAGAGAAGTCTACTTTTTCCTGCCTTTCAAAATGCGCCACAGCAGTGACATTAAATATAGGAGCTGCACGAACTGTAGCTACTTTTTCAGGATGATATTTTTTCTAGATTCAGAAACATACTCCCACTTTGCCAACACTGCCTCGTAGCTACACCGTCCCCCTACGGGTAACCTATCTCTTCCACCGCGTCCGAATGCTGATGCCCCTGAAGCTGCAAGTCATATGTCATCAGCTCCTCTGAGTATTCCTCAACGAAATCGTTAATATCCCCATCGTGAACCTCGAGGCTCATGGACTTGCCAAGAGACACTATCTCCTCGACTACAGGTGTCTCAGACTCTAACCCCCATGAAGTCTCTTTCGGGAACGCAGTCAGGCCACAGTTTCCTCCATGCAGAATTCAGCGTTCTCTTCGTTACATCCTGCCAGGCCATATCGATTATTTTCAGGCAGTTAACAATGTTGTAATGCTCCTTCCAAAACTGGTCCGAGGATAAGTTTCATCGACACGGTGAAGAATTACCTGGTGACCCAGGCTTTAACGTTTGCTCTCCACATGACCTGCAGTTTCTCTTTCAAGATTTTGTGCAGGTTGAACGCTCGAGGGTTTTGGGAATGGTAGACAAGGAGCGGCTTCATCTTCAAGTCTCTACTCGTATTGGCACCAGGGGCGAAAGTTAGCCTACCTTTCATAGGCTTGTGGCTTGGCATTTTTTTCTCCTCTACAGTTATGTAGGTTTTTCTGGACATTTTCTTTTCCGAAAAAAGGTCAGTTTCATCGCAGTTGAATATCTGTTGTGCGATGTACTCCTCGGTTGCGATGAGCTGACAGAATTCACGAAATTCTCAGCTGCCTTTGTATCAGAACTCACTGCTTCTCCATACCTTACGATGGTATGAACACCAGTCCGCTTCTTCAAATTATCGAACAGCTGCGACTGGACTTATATACGTCGGTGTTCCAGGGCTTTGCTTCAGGAGATCCTCATACAGCGCTCGTGCTTTCTCACAGATGATAGTCACCGTAATCGTATCCCATACGAGTTGCTTCTCGTCGATCCACACGAAAAGCAATTTTTCCATCTATTCGTGGATAGATGTGCGTTGCTTAGAAAGCCTTGAGATATCTTTTGCTGTTGTAACGGCCTTGGTCTCGTCGTTTTACTTCAAAATGCTATGCTGCAGATAATTAACATTCTTCAGTTGTATTGATATGCTACGTCCACAACAGGCATTCTTCTATTGTGTTTATCAATCATTTCCTTCTTCAATTCTATCGTAATCAGCTTTTTCTTCTTCTCAGCAATGTCCTATGCACTAACGTTCTCTGGACCCATGGCTAACACAACTAATTATTATAAAGTAATATCAAAAACTTACAAAACTATAAAAAATTAAAAAAACACTGGAAGCAACACAACTTGGATGCTGCGACAAGATAAATGCGTGAAATAAGCGAGCAAAGGCTGTGCTTGCTGGGAGAGCGGTCGCTTATATGAAACTCACTCGTACTTCAAGACAAAACTTCGCACAAGCCTCGGTTCGTACAGCAAATTACTCGTACTATGAGGCACTCGTACTGCGAGACTCTGCGGTGTATATATATATATATATATATATATATATATATATATATATATATATATATATATATACATATATACATATATATATATTTACAAACGAGTGACAAACGAAAGATGCTTTTAATTATATATGTAGTTGGAGTTACATTATTTAAAACAGTTTGATTCGGCCCTATGATGCACACACACACTCACACATACACACACGTGTGTGTGTGTGTGTGTGTGATAGAGAGAGTTTGCAGCTAGGTAAGTAGGTATGGTGATGTGATGAAGAAGTGAAGTTCGCTATCAGGTACAGGGTTTGATCTCTCAGCGTGATACCTGAGCAAATACATTCTTGTATAGGTTTCGGCACACCAAAGTGAAATTTGGCAGTAGAAAGCTGTGAGGAAAAACCTGGTAGAGAAGCCTTACTTTAAATCGTCGCTCTGTTTAACATCACCATTTCACTCGTATTCAAACAAAACGGAGTTCTCTCGATAGCAATTCTGTTGGCGAGAGTATAGTGTGGGGTTAACTCACTTTCTTCTCACAAATCAAACAAATCCCGCGTAAAGGTCTCGTGATTTGCCCTTTTTTCTATTTCCGTGTCATTAAATGAAATTTAACCGCAGTGATTTTGACATTCTTGGAAAGTTGACGTTTCGTGTAGCTTACTGGTCAAAACTTATGACCAATCATTTAGTCGAATTGTTGATTCAAAAGTGAAAATGATCATTATCAGCATGAGAACCAATAAAGTATATTCTAATTTGTCTAATCTAACACCTCATATCGTTAACTTGGCGAAATAAATGGATAATTAGATGGGTAGCGGTTAATTTAGTGTTTTCCTTCTATTTTCTGTTATTCATGATGTTTGAGTAGACAGTTGGTTAATTAGTGAAGTAGTGTAGGGTTCATCTAAACTGATTAAACAACCAATAAATTAATTATAATGGCTTATACATCATATATCAATGAATTTGAAGGTACGGATTAGTAGGTTCAGCAATAAATCATTTCGATTACAGTTGTCAATGAGAATAAAAGAAGGAAATTCTGGCGGATAAGTAGGATGTTTTAATCAGAGTCGCTTAAATTTGCAATGATTAGCTACAAGATTGTTCCTCGCTCATATCACTCCACCCCGAGCGCTTTGGTCGACCTTAAGGAATATGTGTCAGATTATATGCTAATAAATCTTTTTTTTTTTTTTCTAACATTGTCACCTGACCGATCTGATGGCATAGATTAAACATTAAATTTCAGAGCTGGTTTTATTTTTTTTCCCTTCAGGAATTTGAAATAAGTGAAGTTGATCAAATTTAAATTTGGCATAGGTTCAGGCATAAGTTCAGACCTTCAGCCACAAGGAGTTTGTAATTTCTTATATGGAGACTGGAACTATTATAATTTAAGAAGTTTCATGTTTAAGCATATAAGGACTTCTTCATGTATGAGCTGCCATAACACACATACGCACTCACACGCTCAAACACACACACACATACACAGTTATATAAAGTATATATATATATATATATATATATATAT
>NC_068983.1:71076199-71077916 GCF_001194135.2 Octopus bimaculoides
GTGGTGGTGGTGGTGGTGGTAGTGGTGGTGGTGGTAGTGGTGGTGGTGGTAGTGATGGTGCAGGTGGTGTTGGTGGTGATAGTGGTGGTGGTAGTGGTGGTGGTAGTAGTGGTGCTGGTGGTAGTGGTGCTGGTGGTGGTGGTTTTGGTGATGGTGATAATAGTAGTGGTGGTAGTGGTGGTTATAGTGAAAAGAATTTTTTCTGTTGAACTAAATCTATATTATTCTTCTACCTGTTCGTTCAAACTTCACGTTTTAGTTTGTTACAGAGGCAGGAGTGAAGTGAGGGAGAGGAGAAGGGATTGTGAAAGTGAGAGAACAGATAGCCAGCCTAATTTAACAATATATATATATAGAGAGAGAGAGAGAGAAATAAAAAAGGGGGTTTGTATGATAGTGTACAGAGGAATATATTATTTAAAAGAGTTCCAACTCTGTCTGTTATTTATGTTTTATTTATATTCTTATAAAATCAATGTGGGACATAGAATATGGAATATATAATATAAATAGTAAAATGAAATGAAGTATTGAATGTTTTATTGGATATATGAAATATTTAGTATTAAATATATAAGGGCTAGTATACTTTCCTGCTGTATAGCAGTCATCAAGGTCCTGTCTGACGGATGTACTGTAGTTGACTGGCTGTCCTTTTGTCTTTTATACACATCATGCTATTTCTAATCGGCACACCGTGAAGGTATCCTACGCTAACGCTGCTAATTTAGAGCAGCTTATGCACTGGATAAACAATAGTAAAATATTTCTGTACCCACCTACTAGATCTAGTGAACACACGCATTTAAATACCAACAAAGGAGATGTAATCCGCAATGGAAAGCACCAATTACGGCTAAATTGTAATAGTACAAACACTTATGATATAGCTAACACGGTAATAACGACGGAATATGAAGTAAGAACTGCTAAACATACAAATAAATATAATAAATGCTCATGCAGAGAAAAATCAAAATGCCCATTGATGAACCTCTGTATGAG
The DNA here is from genome assembly GCF_001194135.2 of Octopus bimaculoides. Taxonomy (NCBI): domain Eukaryota; kingdom Metazoa; phylum Mollusca; class Cephalopoda; order Octopoda; family Octopodidae; genus Octopus; species Octopus bimaculoides. The sequence goes on from NC_068983.1 coordinate 71,077,205, forward strand.
TACAAATCTTGTATATAAATATACCGTGCACACAAGGGGTGAGGCGTGTGTTTACATTGGGCAGGCGGCTGATTCATTTAAAAATCGTTATAGCAACAATGTCACCAGCTTCAAGAGAATCAATAAGACGCATTTAACATCTTTGGCCGATTTTGTATGGCGACTGAAGTAAGATAAACTTAAGTACAACATAACTTGGTCCATAGTAAGGCACGCAAAACCATACAATATAATTTCCAGGAGATGTCAGCTCTGCTCCAAGGAATCCCTGTCCATCCTGTGTACCAATGAGAAGATCATTAATAGAATTTCTGAAATACTCTCAAGATGACTACACGTATATAAATCTACTTTCACACAATGCAATGGGAATGAAATTGAGTAATTGTTAACATTAATTTACTTTAAGGTATGGATGAATTAAGTTTCGCTTCAACCTCCCCATTCATATAAACACCAAGTAGCTATTTAACTCACTTTGTGATCGTGAGCGCACCAAGCCACACGTGTACATATGCTAACATTTTCGGGGATACTTGTATGAGCGAGTGTGCTCGAGCCATGCAACTTGCTAGAGGATGTTTATACATCAACATCTGTTAATGGTTATTTTTAATAACAAAAAAAAAAATTTTAATAAAGATTTTTGTATATTCCATCTTCATTTACTACCATATATATATATATATATATATATATATATATATATATA
>NC_068983.1:71078792-71082244 GCF_001194135.2 Octopus bimaculoides
ATATATATATATATATAGCTCTTTAATGGTCACAAAACATATCTTCGGGCGCTACTAATAGTCTCACGAGTCTGAAAATCCAAGCACGTGCTTTAGGTGCAGACCACTCTTCGTGTTGAACTAAGAACTTTAAATATGGGGTGCTTCTAAAGCTCTTAGTTCAGCAGGAGGAGCGGTCTGCACCTAAAGAATGTGCTTGGTTTTCAGACACGTGAGACTATTGGCCCTGACCAGATGGAGTACTCTTTTTGCTTAATTACACCACGAACCAATACATCATATATATATAGAGAGAGAGAAAACAGTGAGAGAATAAATTTTTTATGTTAGTTCATAAAATATCTAATTAAATAATTTATGAAACAATTCTTTTGTTTTCCCTTTATATCCTGTGTGATCATTTTATGGTAAACATGTGGAAGGAATTCTAATACACGAGTTCTCTTCGCGCGCGCACAGACACACACACACATACACACAAACACGTAGCAGCTTAGAACGTCTCTTGATTCGTACAAATGTGTTGAAATATTATAAGGAGGATATGATGGAAGTAAAGTGAACCTGAAAACATGAGCGTATACGAAACAGATACGTGAACTACCTATGATTTCTACATAGTCTCTATGAATGGTTTCTCCTATCATCAACCTGAGGCGTAAACATAGCGATCGGTCAGTTAACCACGCATTTATCATTGTAGAGGTCCTTATTCGACACTCAACTGAGCGAAATGAAAGGATGAGTGAGTTGTGAACTAGAGTTTATTCCAAATATATTTATAAATTATGTAAGGCCTCAAAATGATTAATGATTTAGAAATAAGTGTTAAAACTTATAATTTTACAGAATGAACAAAATATTTGTTCAAGGCTATATAAGATGCTATATACAAAACTATAATAACACACACTACTTACAACATGCCTTACTTCGTACAAATCTTAAATGACCAATTGAATAGTTAAATGGAATTATAAAATTTCAGAATTACGATTATCGCCAATGATAAGAGATGAAACAGAAATTTTTAAAACAATTACTATAAAAAACACACTAATACAGATACAGTGAGACATAACACACATACACTCGTGTGTGTATCTGCGTGTCTGTGTGTTCGTGCGTGTGTACACGCATGCATTTATGTGTGAGAACCTCTGGCTTGATGCTCCGATGCGAATGTGCTGTACCACGAACGGTTGAACTCTAATCCGTGGCGAAGACAACTAAACTAGGAGATGGACAACTCTAATACAAAGTACTGAGGTATATTGTTCATGGTGCTTATGGCAAACATTTGCACTCACTTTAAGCGATCCGCATTTCCAAAAGATGCTGTTGCTATTTCTACATAAGCCTTCACCTCTGTAAAGAAATCAGCTTTGTTGGTAATCTAATAACTATAATATTTGTTATTAGACAATAATCATACATCGAAGCCGCTGGGAGAATCCGCTGTAGAGATGTGTAGGTGTACACTTGACATTTCTCATTTAGGGATGCAACGTTTCAATGCTTTTAAATTATAAGACTTTAAAAAAATAGATACGATATATAAGCACTTAGGTTTCTTACTTCAGTAAATTCATATTATACCTTTTACATACATTTCTAAATGAAAAATTATTAAAAAAATGTTTTTATCATTCAGAGAAAAATTCCACAGACAACTAGTAACTGCGAGTCAAGTATAAACAATTCTTATTTCTCATTTCAATTTTAGATTTAAATTTCCTGTAGATACTCAGTCACTAAACTATAGAATGATGTGATTAATCCAATATGATAACATGAAAGCTACCGGCTGTTTTTCTTCTACTGTTCATATAATACGAACGATTAACAGTAAGACATTCCTCTAATGTCTGGGACTTCAGACATTTCCATTCTTTTGTATTCATTTCCAATTTTTGTCTTTCACGTTTTCAATCAATCAATCTTGGAGTTCTCTCGATGCCTAGAAATTATTTACTTGCGAGCGATCTCTTCTTCCTGTTCGTGTATATCTCTTACAATGGTCAGCATGCTAGAACGAGTGATTGATAGTTGTTGTTGTTGTTGTTGTTTTTGTTGTTGCTGTTGTTGTTATTGGTGCTGCTGTTGGTGTTGTCAACGATGATGAAGCTGGAGATCGTGATGGTGAAGGTGCTGCTGGTGGAATATATCTAGGAATTACCGTTTACAACTGAATTCAGTTTTCATAAGTTTTTGCCATTTCAAATGAGCGTAACGGAAAATATCGCATGGCTTCTCCTTTTTAACACCAAAACACATGTACTACTAATTGTTATTATTGCCTTTCAACTTCATACCGACTCTAACACAATAGATGTATAATCAAATACTTTCTATCCATAACCATCTCTCTTTTGGTAGTACATCGTGCAATCTGTCCTTTTGGTTTATTTGAGGTTTATTAGACTGCTACGCATAGTCTTAGTTTGTATTTTAATGAAACAGGTGTTTTAGAAACGTTAATCAGGTTTGCTTTCAACGTACTACACAGAACATTTTTAAACGTATAATTAAATGAACACAAAGCATTTATTAAAAGATATATTTCTACGTGATTTCCTCGAACGTTGTCGTTGAGGTTTTGCTGGACATAGCGTCAATCCTGATTGAAGAGACTATGACTAATGTGTTATAGCTAGAACTTGCAAGTTTTCCTTTATTTATCGGAGAGTGCATTGAACAGTTTTTGATTCCTTACATTCGAGAATAATTTTTGATCAGAGGGGTATACGGCTGCCATTCTAAGAACAATATATATTCTTTTTCTTGAAAAATAATCGAGTTAAGAATGCAGAAGAAGCTTCTTTGCACACATTCCATATTGAATTCGGTTTACAAACTCATCAGTCATGTCTACATCAAGCTTTTTATGCTCTACCGTTTTACCATTTCCTCGAAATTTTTAAACATTTGGTTAAAACTGTTCGCCTGGCGGGTCATTTTTAAATAGAGGTGAAAGTTGCTCGCTTTTGTTCGCAACATATATAAAATCAAGCGATATTCAGTCGCTGATCCAGCAACGAGCAAAGATGATAGTTCTCTAATCTGTGTAAGAGATAAACGCAGTAACTGTACTCGCAAGTAAAGTTTGTCGCCACTTCAACATGGCTGCTCCGTTCAAAGGGACCATACTACGAATATACCCCTGGTATATATGTAAATATGTATGTATGTAGGTAAGTATGTATGTATAGACATATGTATATGCATGTTGTGTATGTGTGTGTACGCGTGTGTGTGTGTGTTTGTGTGTGTGTGCGTGTGTGTGGCTGTGTGGTAAGTAGCTTGATTCCCAACCACGTGGTTCTGAGTTCAGTTCTACTACGATGGACCTTGGGCAAGTGTCTTCGGGTTGACCAAATCCTTGTAATTTGGCAGACGTAACCTGATTGAAACCTGTCGTTTACACACACACATATATATATATATATATA
>NC_068983.1:71082435-71083560 GCF_001194135.2 Octopus bimaculoides
ATATATATACATACATGCATATATGTATTTATGTGTGTGTCTCTGTGTCTGTCTCCACTCACCGCTTGAAAACCGGTGCTGGTGTGTTTACGTTCCCGATGGAATTAGTTCCAGGCATAAGAAATAAGTCCTGAGGTTGATTTATTCAGTTAAAACCATTCAAGGCAGTGCTCCAGCATGGCCGCAATCAAATGACTGAAACAAGTAAAAGAATCAACGAATATTCATATAGGTATATATATATACATACATGCATATATGTATTTACGCATGCATGTGTGTGTGTGTGTGTATACTTTTCTACAAGGCTTGAAATTTTGGGGGAAGGGGCCAGTCGATTAAATCGACCCCAGTACGCAACTAGTAGATAAGGATGAAAGGCAAACTCGACCTCGGTGAAATTTGAATTCAGAGCGTAAAGACAGGAAATACCACTAAGCATTTCGCAGAGCGTGCTAACGATTCTGCGAGCTCGCCGCCTTTATATTTATAGATAGATAGATAGATAGATAGATAGATAGATAGATAGATAGATAGATAGATAGATACAGCAATCCCTCGCCATAATACGGTTCACCTATCGCGGCTCATTTATAGCGGTTTTTTATTTAAGCTTACGTAGATTTCCTTTGTTTTGGTGACGTCGATTCCTCTGTTTTGCATTTTAATAGACTAAATATATACAAATTATTAAAAATATTTTTTTTAAAATACATACAGTACAGTACTGTTACTACTTCGCGGATTTTCACCTATCCCGGGTTTTTTTAGAACGTAACACCCGCAATAGTCGATCACGAAACGATCGCACGATATCTCAGACCTTATATAATAATCCTAGTTATACTTTATGGATTTATTTATTAATACAATATTATTTATATTATGGACGTATCTCTACTGTGATTTTTATGATGCAATTTTTCCTGCTTTTACTTTCTAATATATAATCGCTCTAATTGAATCTCTAACTACCTTTAACTATCTCAAATAATCCAGTACATTTTATTCTCAAAGGATATTTTTGATTAACTATGTATATGTGTATGTGTGTGTGTGTGTGTGTGTGTGTGTGTGTGTGTGTGAGTGTGTATACATTATTATTATTATATATGTATTTATATA
>NC_068983.1:71083849-71084624 GCF_001194135.2 Octopus bimaculoides
ATATATATATATATAAATGTATATATACATATATATAGAGAGTATGTGTATGGATGTACGCCAAATACAATGAATGAATGGGTGGAAGCCATGCATTAATATGAATAGATTGTAGATAGTATTATTAGAAATGTTGTTCATACACTTGTTAGTACATTATTTGTTTGTAATATAATTATTTAATTATTTTATATATTCATTTGAAAATCAGTATTTTCCTCCGTGTATGTCATTTATTTGAAGCTCTCGCGCTGTTCCATACAAATCCGGCTGGGCACAATTAATTCTGAATTTAACATAACTAGGCAGAGCATATTTATATATGTTTTTGATCTCATTCATTTTCTATCGTTTTATATTATTCTTTTATCTTTCATGCCTGCTAATTAATTCTCTACTTTGGTGTTACTAATCAAATTCAGATATCATTATAGAACGAAGAGACAGATTCGTTTTCTTCCAAAGAAATATCTGACATGTATACGCGATCGCAAACAATAAGTCGCATCAACACATATAAATGAACACAAAAACGTTCACAAACATATATAAACATAACAAAAATTAATCTATGTATGTATGTATGTGTAGTATGTATGTATAAATGTGTGTGCATGCAGGTGTGTGCGTGTGTGACCGTAGATATCAACATACATGCATTTACCAGATATTCAAAGAAATATTTAATATATGAAAATAAATATGATATACATAAGTATGTGTGTGTGTATATTTGTGTGTGTGTGTGTGTGTGTGTGTGTGTGTGTGTGTGTGT
>NC_068983.1:71085056-71087219 GCF_001194135.2 Octopus bimaculoides
ATATATATATATATACATGCAGTATATTCTCCGTGTATTCCCACGCAGGAAAAAATATAGGAAAGTTGGTTTGTGGTGGGGGTCAAAAATGCTCCTGAATCCTAAAACGTGTGGTCGCTTTTAAATTTTTTAAATGCAAAACAGGTTTTGATAATATTTTGTTTTACAGTATTAAATGAAAAGGAAAATGTTTGGGAGAGATTGGCGATAGAATGGAAAATTCGGAAAAGCATACTTAAAAGATGAATTGTACATACAAATTTCAATTTTCAATACGTTTCGCAAAGACAGATAGCAATATATGTTCAAATGTTCGATGAATTTCATTACAGTCATATATGATTAAATGTACAGTAACATTGGATTATGTTAATAATTAATACAATGAAATTTTAAAAGAGTAAGAAAAATTGAAAACCAAATAGAAAATTCAAGGTAACTATACGTTATCCCACTAAGCACCCCAACAATAGACTCCCTGTACTTGATACTGAACTTTGGTTAGAAACTGTATACAATAGAGTGCAGCTCCTCCACTCCTATTACATGAAACCCATAACTTCGAAATATCTCGTTCACAAGAACTCAGCTTTGTCACACAACATGAAAATTAACATACTGATAGCAGACTTAGGATAATGAACAATGTGTCCACACTATGCGAACCCTATGAAATGAAAACACATTATACAAAACTTCATGCACCGCATTTTTTTTTTTTTTTGTGATTACCACATTCTTTTTTTTTTATGATTACCATACAAAAACTAGAACGTGCCGAAACCTATTTGGTAATTTAATAAATCTGTCACAAAATATAAACGGAAACATACTTTAAGATTCAGGGGCATGTTCAACGGTCAATACTTACTACCATATGTATATGTGTGTGTGCGTGTGTGTGTGTAGCGTTATCATTATCCAGATCAATTGTATGATCATCTTAATCATTTTTATTATAACAATAATAAGGATTTTAAAATTTGGCACAGGGCAAGCAATTTCAGGGGAGAAGATAAGTTAATTACATCGACTCCAGTGTTCAACTGGTACTTATTTTAAAAACCCCGAAAGAGTGAAAAGCAACAACGACCTCCAGGGTATTTGAACGCAAAACCTAAAACTGAAAGAAATGCAGCTAAGTATTTTCTCCGGCGTGCAAACGATTCTGCATTCCTTTCTTGAGACATCTTGATCTTGTGCGACAAACATATCTATTTACAAACAAGTTCCTCTGTTGTAGTCTTTGATCACAATATCTGTTTGATTGGAGTCAATTTTTCTGTTTGTATTGGGAATTTCCAAACGATGGTGATGCCTTCACTATTTGCTCCATCCTCTGGATGATTTCTTCACCACTTATCATGGGATTTAGTTTTGTAGTATTTCCAGTGGATGCACTGCCCTAGTCTGTCATGTCTTATGAGGAACTCCTTTTCAGCGAGTACTGGGCAGCCAGAAACAACATGATCAATTGTCTCAGTGAATTTTCCACAAATTCTGCACGAGGGCTCACATCCATCTTTATGGACTTTTGCATGGTAGTTTCTGGTAGGTAAGCTCTGATATTGCGCTGCAATAATAAAACCTTGTTTCCCCTTTCAGGCCTGTCCCTGTCAGTATTTGAGTGTCTTTGGTCATTTTTATTGTTAACTTGTCGGCCAAGGGACTTTTTAAATTTCTGACTAAGCTTCATTACTGAAGCTTGCTTAGAATCGTAATGCTTCAGTGCAGTTCGTAACAGCACATCACTTGTATTAATGTACATTTCAGGGCCTATTATTGCTGCTTTGAAGGATTGTTCGAGCTGTATCAGGCCTCTTCCACTTATTTTTCTTGGGAGAGAAATCCTGTATTCATCTGATTTTGGATGGTGCATTCGATACCTTGTAAAGGTTTTACGGATCTCTCCATCCATATTCAGCATGTCAGTGAGATTCCATTTAATGATACCAAAGCTATACGTGATTACTGACATGGTCAAAGAATTGATTGCATCAATTCTGTTAGCAACATTTAATTCTGAATTTAAGATCATTGCTCTTCTTCTTCTTCTTCTTCTTCTTCTTCTTCTTCTTATTATTATTATTATTATTATTATTATTATTATTATTATTATTATTATTGTTATTATTATTAGTATTATTATTATTATTATTATTA
>NC_068983.1:71087320-71088071 GCF_001194135.2 Octopus bimaculoides
TAATTCTGAATTTAAGATCATTGCTCTTCTTCTTCTTCTTCTTCTTCTTCTTCTTCTTCTTATTATTATTATTATTATTATTATTATTATTATTATTATTATTATTATTGTTATTATTATTAGTATTATTATTATTATTATTATTAGTAGTAGTAGTAGTAGTAGTAGTAGTAGTAGTAGTAGTGTTGGTAGTAGTGGTAGTAGTAGTAGTAGTAGTAGTAGTGGTAGTAGTAGTAGTGGTAGTAGTAGTTATATTTCAAATCTCACAGATAGCTTTGACTATCAACCGACTGGTGCCAGCAACGAACCGCAGTCGAGGATAAAGTTTTAACATCGCCACTCAAAATTATTGGCATCGTTCATCAATTAGAAGCGATTATTATCTGTCTTTCATCTTATCGGGATCTATAAATTAAGTACCAGTCAAACACTGGGGTTGATGTAATCGCATAGCCCCCTCCCCCACAATTTCAGACCTTGTGCTTGTAGTAGAAAGGATTATTATTATTATTATTATTATTATTATTATTATATAACTGTTTAATGTTTGGTTGATTGAGGCAAATTTCTACCGCATCACCAGCTACACCTTCGTGCTGCTGGAGTACGTATAGCATTGTGTGTTCTCTTCTGTTGTGTTGTGCAAACTCTTCGTGGTACTGTATTTTGTTAGTTTTTTTTAATCTAGAGGTGTGATGCAGTCTTATGTTTTTATATTGAGGTGTGTTGCAGTCTTATTGCTTGTATCGTG
>NC_068983.1:71088081-71095545 GCF_001194135.2 Octopus bimaculoides
GGGCTGTTCCTAGCAGTGCTATTCTTTAGACAGTGTGTAGTGTTGAGGATCCAGGTATAGCTTCTACGTTTTTGTTATTGTCATTATTATTATTACTATTATTATTATTATTATTGTTCAGTAGTTTTATTTTTATAACGTGCTTTCACTTCACTACCGAGCGCAGCTCTGTGTGCCTTGGGTATGTGCTGTGGTTTGCTGTGGTGCTCTTATGTATTATTATTATTATTATTATTATTATTATTATTATTATTATTATTATTATTATTATTATTATTGAACAGGTTCTAACGCTGGAGATGTACTGCGGTGTCAGCTGTTCACTACCAGTGAACTAAGATAACACATCTTATTTTTCGAGCACCTTCCGGAGTATTCGAGCGGTTCCATGCAGTACTGTTTTCTGCAAGTGCTCCACCCTTATTGCAGCCCCTGTTTGTTGTTGTTGATGTTATTATTATTATTATTATTATTATTATTATTATTATTATTATTGAGACGGTTATCTGGCAGGATCGTTAGCACGCCGGGCAGTATACTTAGCGACATTTCGTCCATCTTTAGGTTCAGATTGCGTCTAGATCGACTTTGTCTTTCATCCTTTGGAATCGATAAAATAAGTACCAGTTGAACGATGGGGTCGATGAAATAGATTTGCATCCTCTTCGAACTAGCTGGCCTTATGCCACAATTTGAAACTATTATTATTATTGTTGTTGTTGTTGTTGTTTTTGTTAAGGATAATAGCCACATCTTATTTCGGGTCCTTTTTTTGTAAGAAGGCGTTCAATTTATTTAATGATATAATTTTTAGAATCAGTATTTTGTTTGCTTATTGGTAGATATACTTTGTGTTTTGTTTGTGTTGCATGCCTGTATGTAAATCCTTAAAGAATATGCTCACAAAATTAGAATCAGACTCTTAAAAGTGGTTCTTTTCATATATTTAAATCATTTGAATCATAAAATTACCTTCCTAGCATAGCAAACTAATGCACTGCTTTAACTTTAAAGAAGAATGAAACAACAAAATGTTTCTACATCGTGATTCATATTTACATTCAAGTTTACAGAACTTATATCAAGTCTGTGTGGCAAATTTGGCCTTCTAGTCGAATACTCCGTGCAAGCAGTTACAATTTCGCTATAGCGAAGCTTATGAAATTTTTTTTAAATCTCTTTCATTGGGACCGATGCCTAATACCTGAATTAAAACTATTTTCAATAAATTTAGCATTAATTTGAAAGTTTCTTCTGATAAAAGAATGCACAGGAATAATATTAACGCAACTTACAATGTCATTTGCAGCTGTCGGTGATGCATTTGAATTGCATCATATACATAATCCCATTAGGCTGGACGTCATATAGCATACATAATATAAAGTGTATTAATAGATACGACTAAATATCCTGTTTTGTCATAGCCATTGAATAAAGAATATGCTTCGCAGCATTGTTTTCAAAAGCATAGAACTCTTAAATCTTAATCAAAGCTATTTTCGCTGTATCAACACATGAGAAACTAACAGAGTTTCAATTTGTAATTACGCAAGAAACTTATATCATATAACAACTAACATAGATTGAACTGTGAATATGAACACAACTTTGTTTTTATAATAATATTGTAAATACAGTATCACTGGAAATGTTAGCTATTAAAAGGAAGGTTGGACATGCTTGACAACATAGTCCATGCTATCCCTAAAAGCACAGGATGTTATTGTTGGTATGCCTGTTATACGTCTGAAGCCACGTTTTTGCCAGTTTTTTTATCCAACGCTGACACCAGTTCTTGTCCTTCAAGGCGAAGAATTTCTTTACAGAAGTTTCCACCCTTGGTTGATGAAGTGTCGCGAGCGCAAAAAGTGAGCCATGGGTTAGAACAAGTAATAATCGAAAGTATATTTGCCGGTTATGGAATCAGTTCGATTCTCTCAAATTCCTGGAGGTTATTCTGGGTCTTTCGAGCGGTATGAGGTCTTGCGTTGTCTTTTTGTAGAAGAGCTCGGTTTCTGTTAATCAACGGCAAGCATTTTAGTTGCGTAATGGCAATCATCCGCTCCAGTTGTTCGGAGTACAATCCTAATATGCATAAGCAGTGATTGGAGAGGGACCAACTTCAGGAACCTGTCACCAAACATGGGCGTTTCAAACACAAGGTGTGAGGGGATAATTCACTCTGAGTTCATTCCGACCGATCGAACCACCAGAGCCAACCTATACTCCTTAAAGTTGTTGTTGTTGTTGTTATTAAGGATGCCTGGCATTGATTACCAGAAAACGAGCTCTTCTGCAGTAAGACAATACTTGTACCACTCGAAAGACCGGAATAAACTCCAGGAACTTGAGCGAATCGAACTGATGTCGCAACAAGCATACAGCCCGGAACTATTCCCTTTGGATTATTACTTGTCCTCAGTTATGCTTCAACCGCTGCGCTCGCATGGCTTCAATAAAGAGGTGGTGGAAGCTTCGGGACAAGAGCTGGTATCAGTGCTGGATCAAAGAACTCACAGAAAGGTTGCTTTAGGGTGTGCAATACGATGGCCTCTATTTTGAATGTTAGGCTGCTTTTGTTGTAACTCGAGGAATAGAGCACATATGCACAATATTGTTTTCCAATTTTATCACAAGACCAGAAATTTCGGAGGAAGAGTAAGTCGATTACATCAACACCAATCCTCAAATGGTATTTATTTTATCGAACCCGAAAGTATGTAATCCAAAGTCAGCATAGGCGAAACTTGAACTCAGAGTATAAAGACAAACGAAATGCTGCTAGATACTTTGCTCGACGTGCTAACGATTCTACCAACTTGCGGCATTATAGCTTATTAATATTAATTACTTATAATCCTGCCGAGGTCGGCTTTACACTTCATCCTTTCAGAGTCGATAAAATAAGCACTACTTGAGCACTGAGATCGATGTAACCTATTTTCCCATCCAAAGATTTTGCAGGTCTTGTGTCAAAATTTTAAATCAACATTAACAAGCAATAAGGTGGCGCGCTATCAGAATCGTTAGCACTCCGTTCTTAACGCACTTCGCCCGTCTTCCAACCGGGATCCATTTTGCCTTTCATTCTTTCGACGTAAATAAATATGAGTCGAACACTGGTGTCGATTTAATCGATTTAGTTCTCCCCCAATTCTGTTGACCTTATGTCTAAATTTGAAACTGCTAATAGTAAGTAATCACTATATGGATGACATTTGACCTCTCAACTATTGTGGTTTGAATGGAATCACGTAAGAACAACTGGGCTATAGCCAAGCAAAAACAATGTGTTCTTTTCGTTCCCGTCACCTGAGAAACAGAACATATAAGATAACATACAACATAACACCTAATCGTATAAAAATTCCATGGTTCAAGGAAAAGAATATGGCTAATGTATGAATTCTAAGCTTTTCACCATTCCCGCGATACATAAACTTTCTTTTGCTCAAGATACCTTGTTTCTTCTCTCAACGCTATTATGATGGCTCGCTCACATTTCAACATCTTAACATAATCCATCTGAATATGGATTGCTTCGTTACCTGCAATAAATGTCATCAAAACACTTAAGTATTTCATTGCTATTAAAATTTTTCCCTGCATGAATACCCTTACCTATATCCAATGCTAAGATTGTGTTAATGCTGTTCTTAGATTATTTGTTATTTGCATGCATATGGAACTCACCAAATGATGTCAACGACTCTGCCTGCATATCTCACGTCCATTGATCTAATTAATTTTACTTGTAACGGTTCTTCTCTTATATCTGTCTTCTTTTTCTTCTTTCTCTTTTTCTTTCTTCTAGACGACTATATCCAATCTGACATTCCACTGCCAACAGACAAGAACGACGAGAATATTCTACCTTTTTTTCCTTCGAGCATTTCAAGTTATGCTTCAAATATTCATATCGATGCAGAAGCTGCCAGCAAAATAGCAGATCTTACTCGAACATTAACTAATAGGTTTGAAGCAGATTTTCGTAGCATGTGTTGGCTGTATATATATATATATATATATATGTATATATAAATACATATTTTGTATTCTTCAACCATATAAAACATATCATTTCGTATTTTGCTTGTGAAAATAGAGGACAGTTACAAACAAGCAATTAGATGAGGATTGTTAAAAATATTTTCAAGAAGTGAAAATATTAAACATTTCGGATCTTAAAAATATAGATCTTCGAATTAGCAGTTTGTTTTACATTTCAGGTGATAAGTTCCTTTAAACAGTGAAAGTAATGGTTGCTTAGCAGAGGTTTTACTCTGTGTTTAACAGATAAGGTTCAATGTATGGAAATTTAAAAAGTCGTATTTCTCACTGTCCTATTAAAATCATGAAATATAATATACGAATACATACATGCATAGACACACACACACACACACACACACACACACACACACATACATACATACCATTCAACCACGGTAATAGTTGAATATATTCTTAAGTCCACCATTTCGTTAATCGCAGCAGCTTCCAAGCTTCACCACTAATTCAGTTCTCAACTAACTTGCAAACTGTTAACAGTTTTAAAGAGGACATCTCCTCAGCTACACTTTGGCATACATAGTTCAATAGAAAAAAAGTTACATCAAAATATTTGCGACCACAAGGGGTCAGTAAGGCACTTATTCACCTTCAATTAACATAAACTTTTTAAATTTAAAATAAAAGTAAACTTTTCTTAGGCTTAAATTATAGGAAAATGTATGAGGAATTGAGAGTCGTTAGTCGCATTGAAGAAAATTAGTAGAAGAAAAGTTATGGGGTGAAATACCCCGAAATTTCGTGTAAGAGAGTGTAAGTAAGTAAGTAAGAGAGGCAGAAATGTTAGCGGGCCGAGCGAAATTCTCAACGGTATTTCGCTTGTGTTTACATTTTGAGTTCAAATTCCGCCGAGGTCGACTTTGCTTTTTATCCATTTCGGATCTATTCAATTTGACGTACAGATTTATTTCATTATTTTTTTAACTAAATACTTTGAAACTTCCAATACTGGTACAATGTGTCACGTACAACAGGGTTTACACTTAACGTTTTTGACAAAATTTTGTATTTTAGAAGTTATTTCGTCACAAGTTACAGAGTGACAATGGACAAATTCGTGTTTGACAAGTGCCAATACACGAAACTCTAAGCTTTTGCCTTACTCTCTAACTTCTGCCAATGATATATATATGTATATTATACATATGTCTGTAAAACATCTCATCACGCAATCAAACCAATGAAAGAGCCTCTACTTAGTCGCTCGACATGCTAAAAATAGCAGCCAATATATCCCCCTACCCAGTATTTTATAAGGTAAAATCCTAAATTATTAATTGACACATTAATTATCTTTTAACAGCAATGCCTAGAAAAATCATGGATTACATGGAAAAATGCTAGCATGAAAAGTCATATACTTAAGATTATAAACCTGGAAAAGTACAGGACAAGTTATTACACCTGTACAAGTATAGGACAAATTATTACTGCAAGTAAAGTAAAGAATAAGAAACATTTTACTTAAAATATTGCAGCTAAAATCAAAATTTGAATATTAAAAATATTTTATTATAATAACACTATATCTATTTAAGTAGAATTTGGCTAATTTACTTACCTTAAATACAGAAAAAAGTGACTAAGTAGACAAATTTACAAATTAGCTGAATAGTTTTGTACAATAAATTCAAAAGATGAGAACTGTAAAGAGTGATAAATTAGAAGAACTGGCATTCTCTGCTACAATATTTTAAGTAAAAAGTTTCTTATTCTTTACTTTACTTGAAGTAATGGTTTGTCCTATATTTTACAGGTGTAATAACTTGCCCTGTACTTTTCCAGGTTTATTATCTTAAGAATATTACTTTCCATGCTCGCATTTTTCCATGTATTATAGCTACTCTACCTCCATACAAAGGTATTGTTCAACAAAGTTTATGTATGCTATAGCTGAACTCAAATCTCTAATTTTCTTTGAAAAACTTCAATATACCCTGTTCTGCTCACTTCATCACAACCGCTTCCATTCATCTTTGTCACCAAATCTTTTTTCCAGAAGACTATACTTCATTGGATAAAACAAGTGGGAACCAGAAGGTGCCGGATCTGAGCTGCACTGTGCCCGGAGGAGAGAATGACAAGCTTACTTTCCCTTTCTCTGCTGGCTTCCCAATGATATCACCAATATGGACCGTTTTCAGATTCTTGTTCGGTTTCTTTCTTGTAATGGGTTTTCTAAGCTCGCTTTCTAAAGTACAGTCACGTTCCGGAGAATCAATTAGAATGTCGCTTTTGTCACCCCCACACTAGTCACCATGATTTGCATCGTTGATCACTGATTCATGATCATCCTAGCTATTGCGGAATAAGTGTAACTTCATTCAATAGACCGGTTTAACATTTCCAGATCATTTCCCTCCTTGTCACCAGATGAGAACGAACATGTATTTTCAATGGCTTCAGAGGCTTCCAGCAAAGAGGAGCAAACGTCCACCATTTTCTTCTTCAAATCGAGTCTCAACTGTCAAGATACACATTGTACTCACACATTCCGATACCCGAGGTATTCCACCACTTGAAAGGCACTGTGACTACAGTCCTTATTGCAGCAAGGTAGCAGTTTGTACCTGATCTGACTGCCTGAATCAATTCGTCCACCCATTGTTGATTAGTATCAGTAGTCGTAGTTGTGCTTCTACTACGTGGTTTGTATCCACAGCTGGTTCTGCCTTCTTTAAACTTCACTCATCTATGCATATTTTTCTTTTCACTGATAACCTTCACAAATTTTTCGTCAAGGAGTCAGTTTCTTCTGCTTGGAACCCATTATTTTGTTTGCATTGCAGTAGAACAAGAAGAATGGTTACTGCAGAAGATGTATTCTATCAATATGTGCAATTTGAAAATGCAATGTCCACTTTTGCATTATTTTTTATATGAGCCAAGTGTCCCAGATAAACCAACTTCGCGGCAGGAGGTGCAGATGAGGGCAGCTGCATCAAACTCTCTCATGCACCAAATGTCAATTCCGGAAAAGCATTCGTGAAATAAAATTATGTAGCAACACCAAATGGTAGTGCCCCAGAATGGCTACAGCTCATGAGTTGAAACTAGATAAAATGAAACAAATGAAAAAATGATCCGTGTGTATATATGTATATGTATACACACACACACACACACACACGTACACACATATCCACACACATACACACACATACAAACAAACACACACGTATTTATATAAACACACAATTATTTCCTAACATTTCAAGGTCAAAGTTTATTCAGCTCCATTCCAGTGTCCATTTATTTATCTATTCATCTATCTATCTATCTATCTATCTATCTATCTATCTATCTATCTATCTGTCTATCTGTCTTCTTGTCAGTCTGTGTATCTCTCTCTCTCTCTCTCTCTCTCTCTCTCTCTCTCTCTCTCTCTCT
>NC_068983.1:71095555-71100466 GCF_001194135.2 Octopus bimaculoides
ATATATATATATATATATATATATATATATATATATATATACTGAGAGAGAGAGAGGGGGAGGAATGAGAGAGTATTTATTAAGGCTATGAACGCTTGTTTAATGATCTAACGTTAAATACTTAGCATTTCTCTGCTTCATTCTTTGGTTGTAAACAGAAATAGGAAGTCTCAATGAATATGCAAGACTACTATTCTTGTTCTGCATTTACGAATCATTTTATTTCAAGTAGAAAGCCCCTGTCTTTTAATATTAAAAAGGTTTAAATCCTTACTAGTGTTATTTCGGAATCTGATAATAGTCCTCTGTATCTAACATTCATTAAAAATTATATGTTTCTTTGAATGTCATTGAGTATCATTGCATAGTCGACAATTTTAAACCTCCTTAAAGGCAACTACGGCACATAACAATTTTGGTGTGTCCCAGCTATATATAAGAATCGTGCTATCTGAAGCCGTGCTGAGCATAACAGCAGCATGTCTGATAATGAAGGGCTTTTGACATTTTGCAGTGCTGAAGAAAAATCCGTTCATATAAATAGCTGGTACAAAACGAGCACACACGAGCTTTAAATCTGAGGTGACATCATGTGCTAACCCTTTGAGCTAGGACTTTCAACAATAGTTTCAAATGCCTATCATACTAGAAATGTTTATGAGATAATCTTATCTAGTGACTGTAAATTATTAAATAGATCAAAGATTCTGGCTGCAAATTGTAAGATGTTCTTCTTCTATAAACAAATACTCGAAGACGAGAATCTGAAATCCAGTTTTGATCGCGGTACTTTGCTCTAATATTGACATAACATTGTACCTTTACAGTAAGATACAACTTGATTGTTAATAGTCAGAAAGTAAATAGTGACAATCTTTTAACAGTTTAATTTACCTGTACGTTTTATATCTTCTTATTCGAGTACATATACATAAGCTCTGAGCTTAACAGTAGTAACAGTATTGTTTCATGACGTTGATTAAAGGTTAATCATAGAATACACAAACCAACAGTGCTTTTGATGTATTGAAATATACACATAAAGAGGTATTTTTCTTAAAATCTCGATAATGAGTGGGAATTGTTTTGTTTCTGTGCAAAGATAACACTGACAAAGAAACTACGCAGACTGAATGAACACTTATTGAAAAGTTAATTATTATAACGAATGAGTAGTGTCCGCTAGGTAAACAGATGTGTTATGCTGTGGCTTTTTTGTGTTTTTTATTTTTTTTATTTTTTCCACATTAAAAGAATATGGAAGAAAGATTATCGCTGGATAGTCTATTTAGTATCTAACGAACTATGAAAGAGAAAGTAAATGCGAAATAAAACACCGAAATAAAACACCGAAATAAAACACCGTACAATTAAGCTAAACAAAATCTAGTAGTTACTCTAGAATACTGCTTATTAATCAATCATCAATTATATGTAATTTAAAATCACGCATAAAATGTTTTAAAAGTTGAAAAGGAGAAAGAAACTAAACATTTCGTAATATAAAATCAAGGAAAGTAACTGACGAGTAACGAAATTGTGACATTCCACGTGAATTTCTAAAGTCCTTTTTTCCACATAAATATTATATGGTCGAGCGAATAAATCACTGCATTATTAAAGGATAAAGTTCCAATTATGATATAAAATCCTCAAAAAATGACTCTTGCCGTATTTCTATCAAGACTAGGGTTACCAATCTGTCGATAAATGATACATACACGATTATATGGAATGTACACTTTGAGACTGGAACCTACTAATTTTTTTTCGTTCTAGCAAGTCTTTGGATCCAGAGTGTGAGTCTTAGTTGGATACGGTATATAATGGACAGCATCACATTAAGCCAAGTGGATTTACTTCCCGGCTGCAACAATCTCCTACTCGAGCTTCCTCACACGTGTTCATTTCTGAATACAGTCACTTCTATGTATTAATAGTATTCAAGAGACCAGTAAACGCTAAAAATAACAAAAGTGTTTAGATCAATAAGAATAAAAAGGATTATTATATGTATGTTAGAATACTACACTGAACGAACTGTTTCAGAATTATGTTCCATATACAATCGCTTCGTTTTGATAGAACACTGATTGCCTGATCAAAGTAAAAACATAAATATATATGTCATGTAAAAGAGAATAAAGCAATCTTACTTTCTCCGATATCTATTCTACAAGTTTGCACTAAAAATCTGGAAAAGAAATGAATCGTTATTTTATTTAACTAGATGAAAATTACGTTAGTTCGTCTCCTTCACAGGAGTCGCATTTATGATTTAGTAATAATATGTGGTGTGAAAAGAATGTGCTTATTAAGCAAGTACGTTATAATATTTTTATGCAATATTTTTGGTCACAAACGGGAAATTGCTCCAACAAGATGTTAAATTGTCAGCTATATATCTAACAAAATCTGCATTAAAAACGTGTAATATATGGCTACTTGGGAAATGCAGCTTACAAACATAACTATATATGTCAATAAGTATACGAGTTGCTCTTTATATGCAAACAAAGAAATTAATACCGAGAAACTTCAACACCCTGAAATCAAACTAATCACGATGCAGTCATTGTTTGAACATATATCTCCCTCGAGTGACATTTAAACGTGTTCAAAGTGGAAGAACGCATCAAATAGTTTAGTTCTATATATACAAAGGACAGTTCCAACCAAATATCTTGATCAGAGCAGACGTGAAGCAAAAGAATAGTTGCAACATCATATTCTCATCCAGCTTTCATCCTTGTACTTAAACCATAGTGCACCCTGATTACTCAAGCTATTTGGAAGTGATTAATTATACATGATTTGAAAGTTGGAAGCAAAAGCAATCTCCACAATGTTGTGGCGTATGTTAATATGTTCTTCACACTGTAGAGAAAATAAAGTAAGCCACAACATTGAAAAAGTATGAAATTACTTGAAGACGTTAGTATTGAATAGGTCCTCTGAGCCATTAATTTTTAGAGGAATGAATTGAAAAGTATGATTAGGTGAAACGGTTAAAATATCAATTCAGCTCATTCAATAAATATGACTAATGTCAGTTTTATGATAAGGTTATAATAAATTGATTGTGAATAGTGGAAGATTGTCTTAATTCATTAATGATGAGCTGTTAACTTATGATAAATTCTAGAATGTATCGTACAGCAATATAATCAGTATACATTGTGTGAGTGTTAGATATAACTGCATGTTGGAAAACATCTGACACATGCGAATGTGTATCATATTGTAAGAGATCATTGGTGAAACAATGGAGGCTAGTTTCAGTCAATTGCTCTACAAGGGACAATTATTTACCATATAATTATCAAAACCAAATGTGTACTTCCATAGAAACTCGCAAATGTAAGCACGTACATTTTCAGTAAATTTTCTTCGTAGCTACCATACTCTGCCGTCATTACATCCGTTCAAGGAGAAACCAGTGTCATAATTTATATATTTTACACTTCAAGTATCAATATGAAATTAGTTTCCATCAATTATATATTGTATAAATAAATTATCACTATAGTTATTAAGCTAACTTTAACAATAGGACGTTTAAAGTTTTCGACAGCAGAAAAAATATATATATGAAGCAGACAAGCTATTTTCTAAGCTTAACAGCCTAATCTACACTTGATACTTACGCATAGCTACATGCACAATGGTGATAAATAAAGAAATGAAAATATTCCTCGAGATAAGATGTACCATCTGATTAAGATGTATAATAAAAAATCTATTAGTATTTGCTTGTTTATTAAATACACAACAAAATTAATAAGATATTCTGATCTAAATTTATCGACTATACGCTGAGCTCCCAATTTCCGTACTGCATAAACCCTGTGACATTGTTGTAAGCACGGAAAGTGAATGCTGAATTCCTATATTCCGTTATATCTATGAAATACTAGAAAATATATGTGAATCTAGTTTTGACACGTAATCTAAATAGAATCGCTATAGTTTACTGGTTTAGCTGGTTTAGGCTCCAATTCTAATAGAACGATTAGAAATTAAGATTAAGGGTTTAGTGAAAAGATTCCGTATATTTTGCACTACAAATTCAGATACAACTATAAAGTTCTAAGTATTTCACAAAAGTGCATGTGTTAGCTATTCAAATGTAGTAAAATCGTAGGTTATAAGCAATGTTCCTTAATTGGTGAGATTTTAATGCTTCTATGGAGAAATAAATCACAGCTCTTCTATTTCGCATGTATTGCGAAAGAATAGTGTTCTTTCGTTGTAGATGAAAACAATTCAAAATAACGGATAACGACAGTCTCATAATACACACTCAATGATCATCATTCAAAAATTTATCAAGTGGAAAAGCGGTTTTACATCAATGAATTGAGCTTTCTGAGTAATTAGAGTTTTGAAGCCTCCTTAACAAATGGCTGAAAGCACATTTATATCAGTCAATTCAAAGTGATACAGGCTCCATATCGAAACGAGGTTGAAGGTTATTTGGGCGGAATGTTGAATAGATCCTGTATTGAATGAAATATTCCCGTAAATAGATGAAGAAATCTAAAGAAACTGTTCTGATTAGAGAATAGTCGATTGCAAGATGTGAATCTACAGTCTGTCTTGTGTATCAGGTGTATGTTTTTTTCTTATATTGTATATTATTTAAATATATTAAATCTTTCATGAATGCTGCATTGAATTAATGATAGATAGATAGATAGATAGATAGATAGATAGATAGGTAGATAGATAGATAGATAGATAGATAGATAGATAGATAGATAGATAGATATACACGTATGCATACATATACGGATCTACAAATGCAGATGACGTACATAGAAACACAGTTACATGCAAGCAGACGTTTGAACAAAGAGTGATTGTTTGCATGATGCATAAATGACTACTCTCATACACATATATATTTAC
>NC_068983.1:71100853-71103550 GCF_001194135.2 Octopus bimaculoides
TATATATATATATATATATATTGTACGACGCTATTATTCTTTCTATTCTTTCCTTCTTTCTATCAGCCCTTTCACACTTACTTCGTTCATTCCGCTCTTCGTTGTTTCGTTCCTCCTCCCTCACATCTCCTGGCCTTCTCTTCATGCTCACTTTCCCTCCTCTTTCACTTCACTGTGTCCCTTTCATTTTTCTCGCCCCTCCTTAATTCTTCTATCTCTCTACCTCTACTTGATCTCTCTTCCCACGTGACCGGTGTTCTTTCTTCGTTCCACTACCATCTGTGCAACATCTATATTCCTCCCTGTGCCTGTCAAACCTTATGTCCCTACCGTAAGGCTTTACTTCCACACACGCCAGCTTTATTTAATTCGTCCTTAGTCGATAGATACCTGTTGTTATGTCATTTTATTTGCATTTGTATTTGTGTAACATTTCTCCGTTTTTTTTTTCGTCCTTATTTTCGTACACATTCACTGCTTTCTTCCAAAGAATCTAATGCTCTTAGAATAGTTTTTCTTTGGGGGCTGGCCAGATTGGAGCAATCTCATGTATAACAAGCCGAAATTGCAAAGATAATCTGGAACTCGACTAAGGATAGAAAACTCCGAATGACTCGTACTTGTTTTATTTGTATCGTCTGTGTGAATGTTTTACGTTCTTGTCCCATTTTTGTATTTTTATGTATAAAAATATAGCGGCATACGTACACTTTGGTCTCTCATTTATATATATGCGCGTGCGTGTGTGTGTGTGTGTGTGTGTGTGTGTGTGTGTCTATGTGCGTGTGTATGTGTGTGTATGTATATACACACACATATATGTATATATATGTATATCCTCATGTTTGTTCTTATCGTTACTCCTATTCTTTTTTTGCCCTTTTTAAAAAAAGGCAAACACACTGTACCTATTGTTAACTGTTTCCTATATGTATTACCTCTCCCAACCACTTAGACCCTCTGAAGAAGCCTAGAGGCACATTCATCATTCAAACTTTATCTGCCCATCCCAACTGACCAATGAAGTGATGGAGATGGCATAGAAGATTTCGTTGCCTCATCGCAGAAACGGCCGTAAGGAACTAGCACCTACCGAGAATCTGATTTTTGCTCTTTTCTTTAATATTAGTACATGTGTATGTAATACATGGTTAATACATGTGTATGTACTCATCTAATACATTCTAATACATTGGAATAAATAGACATACTAGGATGTCTACTGGCTGATGTATGTCGTTTTTGTATCCTCTCCATTTTCTTATTTGCCGTATAAATTAAGAGTAAATCCTTTTTTACCCCCGCTCATATATAACCCTCAATTGCGAACTTGACACGCAATAACTAGCACTTAGTTGTGAATAACTGGGTACACTACCAGCGGTATATTGGATAGGTACTATACCTTGGTTGGTTTCCCAACCTCTAACTCACACAGAAATATATATATATATATATATATATATATATATATATATATCTTTCACTCACTTTCTTTATTTCCCTTCATGTATGCATAAACATGTGTTTTATGCATATGTTTTATCCAGCTACCCATCTATTTATATACCTATCAATATCCATTTGCTGTCTTCATATATTCTCGGATGTAGATATATGCATATGTGTGCCTGTATGGTGTGTATAGCAATACGCGGTTGTGCGTGCTAAAGAAGGCAAAATATAAAAAAAAACATATTTAGAACCAATACATTTGCATGGATATTATGTTTGAACATGTAAACGAAATAAAGTAAAATCTCCTGTATTCCAGAAACACCGCAGGAGAAGAGAATGGTTATGAATCCCAAATTCTATTTATAATATAGATTCAAATGGTACAAACGTACATTAATTATGCATATAAATCGTCACTACTTGTATTATTAATCCGCCTATATATTCATCTACCTCAATCTTTATCCATCTGTTATCCTAGTCAAGCTATAATCTATCTACCTACGTGTCTATATTAACACGGGTACACATAAGAAAGAAATTTATATACGTGTATATATATATATATATATATATATATATAGATAGATAGATAGATAGATAGATAGATAGATAGATAGATAGATAGATAGATAGATAGATAGATAGATAGATAGATACGTGTATGTGAATGTATTATGTATGCATGCATATACGTATATAAATTTATTAATACATTCACATACATTTATATGTGTGTGTTTGTATTTCTGTACACAAACAACTTATGTCTGCTTATTTATATAATAGCTGTGGAACAGAGAAGACAAGCCTCTTCAACGCGAGTTTTTATGTCTGGTTATGAATCACTTAGTTATACGTAAGCTCCAAGCAATTCACACTTTCCTTTCACTTGTAACAGAACTCTTAATATATCTGGCAGAGAAGACAATGCAAATCACCTCCAGATCCCTTTCATTTTTATAATATAATGATATATAAGGATTTATATTTTGCCTTTCATATTCATTTATTGGTTGTATGGTCGTAAGGCTCGCTCCGTAAGACCTTATTTCAGTGCTGTATTGTTCTATTTCTCTGGTGCAATACCTTTAGCAACCTCCTTCAGCCAGAGTAGAAAGAAAGACTGTGGAATACCTTAGGATATCTATCTATCTATCTATCTATATGCATATTTACGTATATATATGTGTGTGTGTGTGTGTGTGTGTGCGTGTGTGTGTGTGTGCGTATATATAT
>NC_068983.1:71103664-71107726 GCF_001194135.2 Octopus bimaculoides
TATATATATATATATATATATATATATATATATGGGAGAATATACAAAAAATAACAACAGACGAGGACAGGTGGTGTAAATAACAAAAGTATATATTAGTATGACGCTCGGGAATACGGAAAGTCTTTGACGTTTCGAGCTACGCTCTTCAACTGAAAGAATACGGAGACAAGGAGAAAAACACGGAGAAAAAAAATTGAATAGTGTTCAGTCAACGGTCAATATGTCTGTGTGTATATATCTCTAACATGTGTCCACAGTAAATCCCTGCTTCACTCACTTTCTTGGTTTCAGTGATTATATCTCCTTTTCCCAGCAGCATTTTAACATTTTATTTATAATTGGGAGTTTTTCATATATTCATATATTTCATATATCCATTTATATATTTTTGTTTGCATGTATGTATGTATGTATGTATGTATGTATATATGTATGTGTATATGTATGTGAAGATTTGTATGCTTTATGCATGTATTCTCATGCATATAGTTGCATGTATGTATGTATGTATGTATGTATGTATGCATGTATGTATGTATGTATGTATGTATGTGTGCATGCATGCATGCATGTCTGTCTGTCTGTATGTATGTATGTATGTCTCTCTTCAATTATGTCTGAATAGTGTTCTCCCTGGAGATTCATAATGTAGTAACAATTTTGGGCAGCGTAGTTCAAGATATACAAAATTTCTGAATGATCACGCACACCCGAAATACTTTTGACCATTCTACTTTCCCGTCAGAACTGAACGCAGATTAAAGAGCAGTAACAACTGCCACCAGCCATATACTATCTTTTCTTTTGCAAGGTACTATGACTTACTGGAAAATGGCATTATGTCATTGTAATCCCGAACGAGAATGAAATCTCTCGTTCTCTTGTCTGCAATGAAATGTTAGACGAAGAAACATCTTCGAAAGCAAAATTATATATTCGACGTACTTGATGGCTTTGCATGATTTCCATTGGTAATAAAAGATTCTGGCTATAGATTCTTTCACCTGTCTGCAAAACACTGTTGGGAAAAATATCTGTTGATTTATATAGTGTGGCGTATGATAGTGCCTAAGCTTTATAAGTGAAATTACCTCTAAAATATATCACATAGTTGTATGCATATTCATAAATGTATAAATAAAACTTGCGCTGCGTATATTTAGACGAGAAATGATAACGAAAAGTTAAAAAGAGAAATCTCACATCTGTGTGTGTGTGTCTGTGTGTCTGTTTGTGTGTTCGCGCGCGCGTGTGTGTGCATATCTTAATTGAACAGCTGTGTTGTTTCTGTATTCTTGTAAACAAACATGGATTTTACACCAACATTTAATCAAAATAGGTGTAAATTTCTTTAAAATTCCAAATGAGATATATAATGTTTTCTTTAGTATTTTTTGTTAGTTCCCCCCACCCTTTTTTGAAGTAATTTTTTTCAATTGATAGAATAAGAAACTCAGAATTATGAAAGAGACAATTTTTAATTCGAGACGGAAAATAATTATAAGAAAACTGTTCTAATCATTCACTACATGATATTTTAACACACAGTGCCAGCACTTGTAATACTGCTCCATACATATTGCAAGCAATTTAGACATATCACAGCGGTTTTCGCGCCCCAGCTACTTTTATTTTTAATTACCCATTTTAAGCGAAACACATCGCTCAAATAGGTTTTAAGATACAAGGGAAATTTTCAAGTTGTTTAGAATTTTCCATAATGTATACAACTACGGCAAAATATTTTAAACTACCACGAGAGTTTCTTCGTTTGCTAAAAAGGACATTGAACATAGCCAATTTACAATACATTGATGCATATAAATAGTTGCGTGGATCATGCAACATTGTGATACTTGTTTAAAGTGTTTTTAACTATTAGTCTAAGGTTCATAATTCTCCTTACGTATCTTAAGAAGTAAAGATATGTCATAGGATTCAAATTTATTTGCACAGATACAGGCTTCTCGAGAGAAGAGAAAATAAAATAATTAAATCCTCAATGATAATTTAACAACTTTGCCATCACTTTTTAATCAAATTTGAATCGTTAATAAATTTGAATTGGACAACTTGTTAAAGGGAAAGTGTTAATAAGCAAAGAAAAACTTGCCAATAACTTGCAGGCATAATCTATATTGCGAAATAAATCTACGTATAACATAGAACCATAGCAATATGCAACTACTTGATCATTTTTGAAGTGTTTCATTTATAAACGATACAAGTAATTCGCGAAAAATAGCTTAGTCACGATTATGTCTACAAGATCACACTAAGCGCGACATTCAACACAAACCCAAATATTCCTCTCTAGTGAAGGCACAAGGCCTGACATTTTGGGGGGAGGGTCTGGTTGATTATATCGACCCAGTACTTAACTGGTACTTATTTTGTCGACCCCAAAAGGATGACAGACAAAGACGACCTCGATGGAATTTGAACTCAGACCGTAAAGATAGATAAAATGCTATTATGCATGCATTTTGCCCGGTGTGCTAAAACTAAACCAAATAATGAATCTTTTTAAACACCGTAGCATGAATTAGAATATAAAGAAAGAAAAGATTCATTCGAAATATCACATGAGTAGTTCCATAAAAGAGATACTATAGATTTGTCGAATCATCTTACGAAGTGAAAGCTACCAGTGATAAGAAATATTTTCATTACAATTATATTTAAGGGAAGAAACTAAAACTGTTTGACGTCTATTTAGAAGACGTTTTAAGAATCAAATGTATTACCGTATGTCATTGATTATATATATGGATATATTGATTAGCATAATCATATTATGCATTAGCTACGTTAAGAATATGAACTAATGAAGAAAATAGCATATCAATAAACTTAATATTTCAATATTTTAGCACCTTTTATTTCAATATTTCATACTAAGTTTCTTCTTTCTTCATTTTAAATATCATTATTAAACTTGTATAGGTAAATCGTTGCACAATATACTTTGTGGTATTTAGTTAATATCCTTTAAGTTCTGACTTCAATTCCCGCTGAGGTGAACTTTGCTTTTCAACGTTCTGCGTTCGATGAAATAAAATACAAATCAAGTAGTGGAGTCGATATAATTTGTAATTGTAATTATGTAACTTCAAATTTGAGGACTTTTGCCTATGTTAGAAATCTTGATTCAACTTTATTTGGTCAGAGATTATCTCTAAATCACTAACATTATGTGTAGACACCTTAGGTAAATTTAACCTCTTCATCAGAACTTTTAGATCTATAAATATTTTCTGAAAATATGAAAACACAACTATTGAGTCTCATTTCAGGCAGCAATATAACACATACAGCCAATATAACTACCGAGGCCTACATATGAGGTTGCAATTAGTCTTCATGTGTACAAATATAGTTTATACTCGATCTGTTATACTTAGCTGTTAATTAAGAGTTTACAAGTTATTTTAATCGACATACAAGTTGTTATTTCTTTTTACCACCACCATAATTGTCATCAACAGTCTGATTAATAATTATCATAATGATTTCTTGCCAACAACTACCATATTCACAAATAATATTATTCTACCTATCATCATTGTTTTCGTCACCGTCATCTTCTCTTCATAATCACAATCATCGTCATGGTCATCAATTTCAGCATCATTATCAAAGTTATCATCATAGACAGCATCATCATCAATGATATCATGGAACTTCAATTGATTGGTTCATGGAGTATAAAATCTTTATGATCGAATCCTTTCACGAAATGTTGTAAAAATGATGTAATGAAGTAGAATGAAGCAATGTTCTCAATTAGACTCTCAATGATATTTAAAGCTTGTGAAGCCAATTAGAAGTCTATGGGCTATTTAAAACATATTTTCTACAAGCCTACTGACATGTGTATAATGTCTTAGATATCGCAAGATCATTCTAGTAACTGAGTTTTAGAGGAGACAAAACACTTGTGTGTGCCCACGCGTAGCTGTGGATGAATAACCTGTGTATGCGTGTGTGTGTGTGTGTGTGTGTGTGTGTGTGTGTGTGCGTGTGTGTGTGTACATGCATATGTATACATATATATAT
>NC_068983.1:71107897-71120744 GCF_001194135.2 Octopus bimaculoides
ACTAAAGTGGACTGTTAATGTGCTGGAAGAAGATCACTTAAAAATTCTCAAAGAAAATTCAGCGGAGAAAAAACAGGCGGGCGAGACTAGTGAAAATTATAAATACCTCGGTTATCTGTAGACCATGGTTTTTAAATCAACACTTTCTTAACTAAAATGTCTATTTTTCCTCAGTACAGACTGCCAGAACGATTATAATCCAACAGAATCTCGTGCTAGTTGTCTCCAACAAGTGAAGACGTGCACGGGATTCTATCAATTATAAAGAGTAGAATTCAAAAGTCTTAGTTTTGGCGCGCTAAATCCGGAAATATCTCTGCAGAAAATAATTTCTGCTTTGAATTTACCAACTTTGAGAAATAATAAAACAGGACATAACAACAGATGTCTTTCGACTAAGGACATATCATAATGCTACGTTACTGATGGCATCAACAAAGAAGTACTCCATCAATTAATATATGTGTTCGATTTAAATGTAAACCACTATAAGTTTCTTGTTATGGTAATGCAATAACAGAACGAGCTGTATAGCATGTTGTATACTAGCACGCCTGTAAGATTGCACAATAGTACGCGGCACACCACTTAATTGTATTATAACAGAATGAAACTGGCAGTTGTTCATATTTAAATCCTATGATATAGATACACACACACACACACACACACACACACACACACACACACACACACACACAGATACATATATATATATTATATATATAAAGTGAGAGAGAGAGATAAGTGTGTGTAGATACATGTATGTATATGTACAGACATGACTGACTCGTTAAGAAAGCTACTTTGTAATTATACGGTTCTGGGTTCAATCTTACTACGTAGCATCTCTAAGCAAATATATTTAACCTTAACCTCAAGGCGATCAGTGAAACGAGTGGGACAAACTCTGTGTGGACGCCCGTTGGATGGATTTTACCTGCAATTCAAAATTGTCATATACTTAATGATACTACAGTCTATGGAATACCCAGCTGCTTATTCAGTGAATCGGTTCTTCAAGTAATCAATCACTTGGAATAATTATCATATTCAGTGTAATATTATGACTATAATTTACAAAACAATTGAAATTATCCAACCCCTGTCAAATCCAAATAATTGATAATTTGCAGCAGTTGTGGCAGGTCGAACTTTTTTCAAAGTAACGTCGATAAAGTTCTGGAATATTGTTTTGAAGGTTCTCTGTGCCTTCAGAATATAGAAGACCTGAAGAAAGAATAACTCGCTATATATATAATCACGCACATATACACACACCATCCCCCTCTCTATCTTTCTCTCCTTTCCCTCCCTCTCTCTTTCTCTCTCTCCCCTCCCAAAAAGGTGTGTGTGTATAATATATATGTGTGTATGTGTGTGTGTGTGTGTGTGTGTGTGTGTGTGTGTGTGTGTTAGAAGTGATGTATAGATATATTTTATATATTCGCCAGAATTTTTGGAGAAAAATCATTTATTTATTTATTATTATTTGCGCTTTCGTTTGTTTTTGAACTTTTCGAATAAAATTGTGAATGTGCAAACAGGTTGTTAATTTATATGAATCTGGTGTTCTCTTTTTTATTTGTTTAGAAGAGGAGAACGTTGGGTTTTTTTTTTTTGGTTTTTTGAAGGGTTTTCCAGCACAATGGCAGGTATGTGTGCATACATGCACACACAACATACGGACAGACACAGACGCACGCACACACACACACACACACACACACCCTTGCACAGATACGCACAAATACACACGCACACCCACACACATATATGTATACACATAAATATAAGCGTCAAATCCAACATAAACCGTAGAACCCACCCAGAGTTGGTTCCAGGTATAACGTATGCAAAAAAAAAAAAGCAAGCAAGCTCGGTTCAGAATTCACAACAACTGTTTCAGTAACATTTTATTGATGCATTCTTAGATTACATCATACCAAAGATACACTATCATCAGGTAACTTTTAAACCCATATACAGACATGGTAACTCCATAGTCTGACACATTCACTAACTTTCATGATGAACACTTATTCATTATGGTAGTTGGTTTATCATTTGATCAGCCGTTGCTGGAGTTTCTCTTATACCAGGAAGATTGCACCATTGATGTTATCACTTACTTTGTATACTATGTATACTTTTATCGCCTTTTACCATCTTTTCCATTTCATTTTACTCATCATTTTATGTAAATCCTCATACAAATTGCTGTATGTCCTTGTGATGCACCTCTTATTATACCCCTGTGGCAAATAAAAGAAATTAATATTATTCTTTTGTTATGGATTTCTTTACCTTGCGTCTCGTTTGTATTATTCTATTCCCTACTAATTTTTTGAAAATGCTGCGTCTGTTCTATCAAATGCATTTTCACAACTTTCCATAAGAATATTACCATGTATTCAAATATATTGTGATATTCGCACACTAAATTTGATTTTGGAGGTGGGACTTGTACCGTGAACATACTTCTCCATAGAGTATACATTTTGGAATTTTCTTAAACATCATACTAACAATACTGCCAGTGCTTTTCATTCTGTAACGGCGTAGAATATCTTTTGTATTTACAACATTCACTCCAAATCTTCAAGCTCACTTCTATAATCTCCCCAAGGGATACGTAGAATTTATCGAAGACGGTGTTACAGAAAAACCGCCAGATATTTAACCTGTACTGAATGTAATTGCCATATGTTACAGCTATACAACAAGTGGAAAAAAATAAGTATTAATTCATTAAGACCATAAACAAGATAGCAGTTTTCCAAACACGGTATATTGTATTATCAGAATTCTATCTCCTGCAAAACGATGAATTGCCTCCCTTCTCATACATACATATGTGGTCATAAATTTAGATTATATCCTATGTAGATTTATGTATATATATATATATATATATATATACATATATATATATATATATATATATCATACACTCAACTATGAGTCAACTGAATCTTACAGCAGAAATTGCTGAAAGCTAATGAAGTTCATAACATAACTATCGTTTTTTTTTTTTCTGTTATCTCTTTTTCATGGCGACTCGCCATTCAAGGCCACCACCCACAGTCATGCGATCAATGCTCGAGACTGTTCCATTCCCTACTTGGCCTTCAGAGCCCTGTCAGGTTAAAGCATCATAGAGGCACCAGTTGAACCAAACTTGGACACAAGTGGTGTCGGCGACGATACATACATACATACATGCATACATACATACATACATACATACATACATACATACATTCATACATACATACATACATACATACATACATACATACATACATACATACATAGAAGAAAAGGGCATGTTCTGTTGTGGAAATTTGCTGCTCTCTGGAGACCAATGTGATTCGAAAGTTACGAGAATAAGAGGACATCTATGGACCATTTATAAGACGTTTGAAAATCCTGTACCAAAGAGACAATTCAGTTTCAAACCATCCTGTCTGGAGCACGCGAATCTTTATTTCACACACTTCAAATGACCAAGATATCTGGGGCTATTGAAACATACAGGGCCTTAATATTTAAAGGAAGATAAACAAAACCAGATGCTTTCCGTTACAACCTTGCTACCAAATCGGTGGCCGGTCAAAATTTACTCCAATTTAAAAAGAGAAGGGCATATATTCATGTATGCATACATACATACATACATACATACATACATATATACATACATACATGAGAAAAGTCAGCCCCCAACCCCAAAACCTGTGCATCAACGGTCACTGTATATACTCCATTCCATACAAAGAATGTTACAAGTACATAGGCATGGACGAATATATATCATACGAAGACACTGTGAATAAAGATAGAGTGACCCGAGAATATTACACCATACTTAGGAAAATATGGCAGCCAGAACTCTCTTCTTAAGCAAAACAATATCCCACAATGTATTTTCAGTACCAGTGCTGATCTATCACTTAGGACACTTGATTGGTCAGTAGAGGAAATCCACTCCATAGATATCAAAACCCCCAAAATTTTGACAACAACTGGGAACTTCCACAGAAACAGTGATGTTTGCAGGATCTACCTAAGAAAAAATGAAGGTGGTAGAGGCCTGAGATCAGTGCAGACAGCCTTCCAATGCTGTATGACATGACTCAGGCAACACCTGCTAAACAACAGCAGCAAAAGTATAAATACAGTGCTGAAAAGTGAAATGACTAACATTGTACGATTTGGCAGTGAGCTCATGAGGCACTCTCTTCCTGAAGATATCCTATACGGCCTCAAAACAGCTGGGCTTTCTTGCCTCAGAGAAGACCTGGATGGAAAGCACTCAGCATACAAAAAAAAAAGACTATGCTTGGGCATGTTGCCTGGAAACTTAAAGAAAACAGCAGAATTGACACGAAGCGCAGCGTCTCCTGGACACAAGAACTCTACATCACATCACACTTTGAAGGCTATGCGTTTGCAATCTAGGAACAGGAGATTTCCACAAAGTACCTGGTGAACAAGAAAGACAGTGAGGCTCTTGTAATCCCAAGGTGCAGCGGCATGTGTAGGCTATGACATGTTTCTGTGGAAGACATCACGTATGCGATTAGCAGCTATCCTAAAATGTCGTCACAGTACTACATCCCTATGCGGCACGATGTTGTTGCTAAAACAATTCACAATGCCATCCGCTAAAAAGACTGTCCTGAAATAATTAGAAAAATCTTGTTATGGAATACATTGATAAGCACCAACTCAAGAAATACTGGTGGAATATTCCCATCAAAGCTTCTGTCAAATGTAAACATAACAGGCTGGATAGTTTGGGACAGAGGGACATCAGAGAGGTCAGCTATCCTGCAGATATAAATACCTCTTTGAAAACCAACGAAAAAGAGGATATCTATGGACAACGTCTTCGAAATCTCCAACTTCAATATCCGACTATGAATTCATATTCATACCAATAATAATTGGAGCACTAGGTTTTGTTAGTAAATGCTTAAAGAAGTATCTCGATAAACTGGGATTTTCAGAAAAAGAAATCGACTAGCAAATCCGTACATTACAAGTGTAATTTGTGAGTGAAACAATAAAATATGCAAGACTCTTCTCAAGTTCCAAATGTGAATTTGTCTGTGTTAACTACATCCCAAAGATGGAGCCTTATATATTTGTTGGAAACCGGCTCCTT
Source organism: Octopus bimaculoides (assembly GCF_001194135.2). Classification (NCBI taxonomy): domain Eukaryota; kingdom Metazoa; phylum Mollusca; class Cephalopoda; order Octopoda; family Octopodidae; genus Octopus; species Octopus bimaculoides. Next base: position 71,113,071 of record NC_068983.1, read on the forward strand.
CCTCAGTGGAAGATTTAAAGTGCGGCGGCACTTTAGCGCAAGCTGGGTGCTATGTATATAGAGATAGATAGATAGATAGATAGATAGATAGATAGATAGATAGATAGATAGATGCATACATACGTAATTCCATATGACGGGGTTCTTTCAGTTTCTGTCTATCAAATCGGCTCACAAAACTTTGGTCGGCCCGAGACACTTTCCCAGAGTGACACTTTCCCAGAGTGACACGCAGTGCGAGTGGAACTCGAACCCTATAGTTAGCAAACCTCTTTCCTGTCAGCCACTCATACATAATACAAACATACATACATACATACATACATACATAAATACCTGATGTAGGTTTATGCAGTCGAAGAGATAAAGATATATAACGAATGTATACAATGCATATACATTAGATTGAACACTATATTAAATGCATACGAAAAGGTGGATTCGTCTGAACTAACTCCAGCATATTTTTAGTATTGTGTTTTTCGAGTAGTGAACAGAAGATAAAGACCATTCCTCTGACATTCGTAAAATACAAATAATCTCAAATCTACATGCTGAAAAAGTTAAGCCAGTGAATCTAATGTTTCTATCAACTACTTCGCATATTTATATGCAGAAGTGTAATATGAGTGAATGTACTGTGTGAAAAGATCGTATGTGAATGAGCGGGTGCGTGCGTGTTTTAGTATGAGTAAATGTGTGCTTATGCGTGCCTTTGAACGAATAGTTATGCTTGTTTAGATCATAGAGCTGAAAATAAACTGTAATTACTTATAATGTATCTTGTATCAGATAAAACTAAACATAAGCTTCCTAGTTAACAAACAACTCAGACAGTTGTTACAAATTTCCATGTGGCGTCTTGTATCTATACTATTTGTCATCTAAACAGGAAAAAAAATTTTTAAATATACATATTACCAACAACAACTGCAACAATAATACTAATGCTAATAATAATAATAATAATAATAATAATAATAATAATAATAATAATAATAATAATAATAATAATAATAACAAATGTATAAAATGAATATAAAGATATGTATTTACTCATTGTTTGTTGTATCATCATGTTATATTGTGCTAATGATGTCTTTCTGCTGTTACAAAAGAATTATATACTATTTATATAGGTGAGACTCATACTCTACTGGTTTTAACGTTGACGTCAATGCTTTTATTATTATCATTGATTTGACTCAGGTTGGTTCTTATTCCTGGTAGAACTTATGCGGGGAGCGGGTTACTACCTGTAACCTTAGATATCCACAATCATTTAATATCCTTTCAAGTGCTTACGATAATCTCTCTTGTTCGTAAGAGGCAAACTTTCTGTAGAAGTTCTACAGGGCATTCTATTCCAATCTCCTTCAACTATTTGTCTATGTTTTCTTAGAATTTCAAATTTAAACGGATTGTATTTTTTCATATTTTGTCTTCTTCTTTTACGATCCTGGAATCAAACGGACATGATGGATCATTTAGTATGCAACTTCACTTGTCTATTATTATGTCTGGTCTATTATTTTCTAGCTTCTTGTCTGTTTGAATACGAAAGTCACACAGAATCTATCAATTCTCCAACTCTTTCGATTCGATGTTCATACCTTGTGTTTCCAAATTCATATCCCCATTTTCCTCAAGTTTATTTTGTTTTCATCATTTGATCCTGATCTGCTAAAATTAGGCTCTCTGCTACTTTCTTTTTAATTGCCCCATTTTTTTTAGCCAAGCCCAGAATTTTGTTCCACATACATCTTCAGCGGATCTCCAAAATTGACCTTACAGAGGTTTCTCCTCAGTCTATCTAACGTGCTCCGTTTGAATTTCATTGTTGTCCTTTTCTCCTGTTCCACACTTGATCACCTGTTCTTTATTCTCTGACTTTAGTAGTTTCTCTGTGCTGATCTGTAAATATTCTAGTACGCTTTTTTTTTCAATTGTACACACCCTTCCGCGACATTATTATTATTATTATTGAGCGAGAGAGCAGTACATGCCATCGAAATGACATTGGGGTAAAATATACGAAGCCCAGTATACCCATCATGACTACCCGTCTGATAAGGGTAGACCGCGCACGTGCATTACAACCATATATGCGTGACATGGTGATTGCATATCAAGATAAACAGGGCGTTATTATTTTTATTGAATTTGTTGTTATTGTTGTTGTTCTTCTTCTTCTTCTTCTTCTTCTTCTTCTTATTATTATTATTATTATTATTATTATTATTATTATTATTATTATTATTATTATTATTATTATCATCATCATTATTATTATTATTATTATTATTATTATTATTATTATTATTATTATTATTATTATTATTATTATTCAGTGAGAGAGTAGCGCATGCCATCAAAGTGTCACTAGGATACAAATATACGAAGCCCAGTATACCCATCATGACTACCCGTCTGATAAGAGTACACCAGGCACATGCATCACAACCATATGAGCGTGACATGGTGATCTTCTATCAAGATAAACAGCACATGACTTTGCAGGTGGAGCACATTGAGAATTTTCTCCAGGTCGAGTAGTCCCATCCCGCTGAAAAGGTCCCTCAATAAGGGATGTTTAAGGATGATGAATGAAACACCCAGAGGTGAATTATTCAAACCACAGAGAATTTCTCCCAACGCATGGCTGTGATGCTCCCCCACTACTTCTGCTCCTGAACAGAGAGGCACATATCGTCAGCCACTAAGGGACATGCTCAACTGGTTACGGTCAAGCAATTGACAAGCAAATCTATGGTATTAAGCAGAATATTTACTGTAGCCCATTATTATTTTGATTGTTGTTGTTGTTGTTATGACAGCGTTTTACGATCTGGTTTCATATCCTGTGGGGTCAACTTTACTTTTCATTCTTTCGAGGATGATAAAATAACATACATGGCATGTACTGGGGTCGAGGTTATCCACTAATCCCCATCTGCTCAAAACAGTTGAACTTCTACCGAAAGTAGTAGTAGTAGTAGTAGTAGTAGTAGTAGTAGTAGTAGTAGTAGTAGTAGTAGTAGTAGTAGTAGTAACATATTTGCCTGCTTTACGTCATTTTCCAACGACAAACAAAAAAATATCCTGCATCAGTTCCTAAAACAAAGTGTAATGTGACACAGTAACACCCAAGTGAAATTAATGTGTCTGTAGATGTATATGTAAATACATACATACGTGTGTGTCTGTGTGTCTGTGTGTATGTGTGTAATTTGTATAAGTAACAATAGTATGTTAACTTAAACATTATCTGTTTTACTCTAGTGTAGTTTTTTGCACGAATCCGCTACAGGTGCACGACATCATAGCAAGGTTGTATGTAATTAACATACATCAAACAGTAACTGATTGTACAGCGATTTCTATCTAATAGAAAAAAATGCAAACAGCTTTTTACAGTTGTTTTCATTATATATATATATATATATATATATATATATGTATGTATGTATGTATGTATGCATGTGCATTATGTATTTTACACTTTCTAGCACTTTCTTTTCATTCTCACATTGTTTTATATTATGCTCTTTATTATATATTTATGAACAGATTACATGAATACATAAATCTTTCTGCATATTTACGTACCAATATTCATTCCTGTACGTGTGTGTCTGTGGCAGTGTGCAAATATATGTTCATATACGCATAAATATCTGTAAATATATACGCACACACATATATGTGTATATATGTATATAAACATATATATAAAACATATATAAGGGTGTTCATACGTGTGTGTATGTGTGTGTGTGAGTGTGTGAGTGCGTGTGTGTGTACTTATATATGAATACCCATGCATATTCATTAACATATGAACACGCATACACATCTCTGCTATGTGTCTTTAATCACTATAAACGAGATGTAGAATAATAACCAATAGTAAAATGAAAACTAAAAGCTACGTTATTTTTATTTCACATTATCCATTTTCTTATTTATGTATGCGTATTTCGTCTACTTCCTGTTTATCTCTCTGCATCACACTATTTCCTACTCACCCGTGATCTCCCCATTCTCCCCGTCTACATATAACAAGTGGGATGGGTTTAAAAATATATATGCGCACGTGTATCTATGTGTAAGTGTCGAAGTTGTGTGGCCTAGCAGTTATGATATTGGTATGTGGTCATATGTTCGTGGGTTCAAATCATAGACTTGGGAGCACGTTTTGCCTTTTAGACAAATCGCTTGATTTCTCCAGTTTATTCAGCTATAAACAGATACCACCTTAGTGGTGGTGCAGACTGTCTCCTTCTAATATTCACGTTTCTGTTGTGCCATTGGGTCATAGGTCAGGGGTGGATGATTATATCCTTGTGAATATACGAGCACCTAGAACAAATAGATATATTTATTTGTGCGCGTGTGTATGTGTGTGTGTGGCACTCCATCTGTGTATATATGTCACATATATCTCCTGAATCCTGCAGTAAGGGTAACTATGTCTACAGCTAATGACAGACCAACAACACTGACGTTACCGATGAATGTCCGTGTTCTGACATCATTATTCATGTAACCATATTTGTGTGGGTTCAGCCATTATCACTCCTACCATGCAGCAATTGTTTTCTTTTACAAGTTACTGAGGATTAATTTTTGGTGTAAGTCACCGTGTCTTTCAAATATGCGACTGTCATATCTATGATGAAGTATGTTCTGCTCACTTGTGCAGTTCACAAATCACTGCTTATGTGTCCTTCTATTATCCACCAAATAGTACTGAGACCATTTAATTTCAAATTGATGTCTCCCGTCCAAGAACTGCATGCTAATATATTCGGATCTTTTTTAAAACGGGGGCCACATTTTTCATTAACGAAACACTTTGAAACTTGGAACACTGGTAGAATGTGTCATATAAAACATCTTTTTCTCTTAGTCTTCTTAAAAAAAAAAGAAATCCCTAAGTTATTCCATGTTAAAGTTGTCGTATTTCTGTAATTTCAACCAATCACTGACGTCCATTCAGCCGATATACATTAAGTGCCGACTACATAAACAAACGATTCTGAAACAATTCTATCGGTGATAGGGTTAGGGTTAGGGTAAAACAGCAAATTTAAAAAGAAAAAAGCAAATAAAACGAAGAAAAAAAAAGAAAATGAAAAAAGCAAATTTAAAATGAAAACAAGCAAATAAAACGAAGCTATGGCTTAATCAGCCAAAGGAGTAAATGTAAACAACTGAATACTTGTCAGTGATTGGTTGAAATTATCGAAATAAGACAATTTTTTACATGAGATAAATTCGAATACAAAAATATTTTTCTGTTCTATAACACAAAATAGATAAGTATACGAAGTTTGAAAGTCTTTCGGTACCAAAAACACTACGTAAAACATTAATGAAAAATGTGGCCCCCGTTTTAAAAAAGATCCATATATTCTTGCTTTACACGATTCCTTCAGTGATTCACATTTAAATCGGATATTTTTCATCCATGTACGAACTCTATTTAGCGTTCTCAGTGCACGTTAACATAAATATCTTTTACCTTGGCTTTCAAACACGAAGGTCTCCTTCAAATCTACCTTTGCACATTCCAGCCATCACCACTTTGCAGTTCTCTAGTTTCCAACTTTCCGATGTTTTCGCTCCTGTGTTTTCATTCCTCACCTTCCTTATGCAAAATTGGGGACGTATTTTGGTGATATTTTTCATTATATTTACACAGTGGCTATTCTGTTCTAGTGTATTTGAGATCAAAGCGCAGAGAGCCAAAATGGATGACGTAAAGCATTTTATTTGTTACTCTAAAGACGGAGCCCATCTGTTGTTGTGCATGCGTGTGTTTATAGAAATATATAAGTATGTATGTGCGTCTTCATACCTGTGCTTGTACGTCTGTATGTATGCATATATGTGTACGTGTGTTTATGCATTTGTTTGTGCATGATCTCTTAATGATTGATATTCGTATTCAGGATAGGTCATGACAGCTAGTATATTTATCACACTCATCAGTTGGACAAATGCTTGAATATATTTGTTAATCGTAGAGAATTTCCGAACGAAATACAATGAATTGACATGGGCTTTATTTTAAATATCTCTGATTATATTAGCATAATTCGCTGATTTACATTCATTTGTAGTTTGAATTTGTCTTTAACTTGTTTTTTATGTTACTAATGTCGATGTCGTTTACAATTATTTTTTGTTTTGTTTTGTCTTTATGTAGTCAGGTTGTATTTTATGTACATTCTCTCACTGTAAACTTAGATCTCGTTCATGATGTTTTACGATACAATGACAGCATATGGATTGTTGTATTAACCCAATCACATGTAATTAGAGCTTTCACCAATATATCATCAATAAATCTAGTCAGTTCGACGAAAGAAACCACTGGAGAAAGTTCCTATCCAACTAAACATAATATTAATATGTAGTTACCAAAGAAGTTGTAGACATTTTGGACTAAATTGTTGTACAGTATAGTTTCTGCCTTGTAATCATGTGCTCAACTCCTAAATATGTTAGATTTGCTATTCAAATACATTGGGACGATAAGTGTTTTCCATATGTGTTTTCTATATATCTTTTCTTTAACTACCCTACACTCCTGTCAAAGTTAGGAAAGGAAGCGAACTTATTTAAATTCGGTACTGAATATACAAGTTATAATAGCCATTGTTTATACCAAAAGGGTCAACGAGGAAATTTATTCATGGTCGATTGACTTGTTCGAAATAGCAGCCAAATCACTTTAAAAGACATATGGATTATGTGATACTGAACATTTTCTAAGGAAAAGAATGGAGTATAACTTGAGCAACATCTTTGACTAGAACCTACAGCGATCAATGAAACCTGGCTTGGAATAACAGCTACAACAACAAACAAAATAATATTTTTATATTTTCTTTCTGTTTCCAACTTCTGTATCCACATTAACTGCAAACATTGGCGAATACGGCATTAAACCAATGAATTATCCCTATCTAGTTTTTTTATCTACTGGAAGAAGAAGGTCACAATCAATAATGTATTCCTTTTACTGAATGTTCTCCCCAATTTGTAAATATTTCTCTGTAAAGAAGGGTTTTACACAAATAGTTTAGATATACAACTTCCCATAACATATGAATTTATCCCAGTTGCAATGTTTATGGGGAAAAAAACGGCGGACCGGCGGCTTAGTTAGGTCATCTGTAAAAATCTAGTATGTATTTGCGGTCCTTTATGTGCTGAGTCCAGATCACGACAAGGTATAATTTACCTTGCCAATCGGTTAATGGGATAAAGTAGTAGTTAAGCATTCGCTTAGATTGTATTACTATGATATATCATCGATATTAATAAAATTACAAACGAAGACAAATAACATTTAAATATTTTGACTTCCATCTTGATTTTAACTGCTCCTGAGATGTTGGACTGGCAACTCGCGAATATTAGTGTTTACCCGGTTTTGTCGGGAAATTTCTGGAAATAATAGAAAATTATTTCTTACAATCAATTTTGTACTAATATTTCTGTTTTAGTACATGCATTATGTCAACGTTCGTCAAAACTTTTCGCTTCTGAGCGGTTTCATGCAATGTAATTTTTCCATGAACAGTGAGGTCACTAGCATAATAGAAGTAAAGTGCGAAATATATATAATAATTTTATATATATATATATATATATATATAT
>NC_068983.1:71120778-71125387 GCF_001194135.2 Octopus bimaculoides
TATTATATATATAATATATAATATAATATATATATTATATATATATATATATATATATATACATATATGCATTAATACACAGATATTATGAGTGCTTAATACCTCATTGGTGCTTAATTATAAATAATTTTTATTTGTAAGCTAACCAGGCTTCCAATGGGTTCATGGTATGAAAGCTATGTGTCTCTTCACAATTATCAAACCTGTTAACAGATATATCTTTTTTACATGAAACCAATGGTAGTCTGGTTATATATATATACTCTCTGAATATTCGCATGAAACATCGCAACATCGGTCTTCCTTCCATATAAGATACCTTCTAAATCTGTGAACTAATTTTCTTTTGTGAACGAAATCTTACACTTCTCTCTTTACACGATCATTGTTGTTTTCCTTTTCAATCTTTATGTATATTGATAATTTTGTTGTCAAGCGAAATATTGATTTCCTGAGAAACTAGATCCCCTCAGATTTGTGAGTATGGCATATTTAATTCATCTCTCGGTTTAACATCAACAGACTATTCGGAGCCTTAAGCGAAGTCTACTCTCAGGACAACCGCTTCCCACTAGATTTACACGTTATTAAAAATACTATGCGTATTACACTTCCGCTTCTGACTAAGTCATACAAAGCAGCATACCTGATGCATTCCTAAAACATTACTTAAAGAAGTAATTTACATGAAATGCCTTCAGCTATAAATCGCGACAAAAAATTATGATGTCATTGGCCAGAAACTTTCATTCACAATAAGGAAGAAAATTAAATATGAAAATTATTTTCATACATCAAATATTTATTTTCAATTCACAATTGTTATGACGCTGATGTTACTTTTGTCCCGGAAGATATTTCTTGATTAGAAGAGAAAACAATTGGCTTCATACCACTAAGTCTATTATATCTATGCAATCGATTTTCGGGATTAAAGGGAAAGAATACTAAACCTCAACTTAACATTCTACTCTTCATACCAAATTGTTACCTCGAAAACTAGATAAATATTTAATGCGAAAAACGAATCTGGCGGAGTAATCTCTTTTAAGCTTCAACAAGTACTGAACCAGTGGATTCAGCGAAAATTCTATAGGCAGACACGTTCGTGTAAATGTTATGTGTGTGTGTGTGTTTATACACACGTATATATATTCGTATACATATATGTATATGTATATACGTATAAGTATATACATCCATTCTTACGCATGTATACGTATATCTACATACATATATACGTATGCATGTTTCCTGTCTTTATTTTCAATCATAGATATATGTTTCCTGTTAATAATAGATGCTGTTACAGCGATACATGCTAAAATACAATTCAGGTTCACCGCTACGTGCAGTCTCTACCGATCTCAATTTTGTTTTGTAAAACAGACATCATTTCGAAAAAAGATTTAATTTGTATATTTTCAAAATATCTAATCGCTAAAGAAAGTATTAGACAATCTACCATTTTAAGTTATTGAGATTCATCTGATAGCTTCCATACGTAAGTAAATCTTTGCCAAATGTAAATAAAAATAAAGCTGAGCTGGCTTTAAACGATGTAGGTAATCTTTTTTATTTACTCTTTATTAATTTTCTAATGCATATATTTTCATTCCTTTTTTCCACGGTTCTTCTATCCTGCATTTTGATTTCTCTCTTCTCTATGTCTACTCCTTTATTTCTTTCTTTGCCTCTCAATTTATTCTTTGTTTCAATTATTTGCTCTTGTCTGTGCGTGAGTGTGTGCATCGTTTTCCTTTCTGTCTTTAGTTCGTTTTCTTCTCCTCTCTTTCTATTCTTCTTTCTCTTTTTTATTCCTATATTCCACTTTTCTTAGTATTCTTTCTAATTTTATTTTTCATTTATTTTCTGATTTTTTAAAAATTTTCTTTTTAGTTGCTTTCATGGGTTCCATTTGAAAAGAGTCCACTAGCTCATATCAGATCTAATTCCTACTCAAAACTCAGCACTTAAAATATACTCCTAAAATACTCGATATTCCCTTTTTAAGACTTGGTTCAAATGCAAATGAAGTTGAAATGTTTCGTATTAGTTGAGCAAAGATGAATTTCACCCAGTAGTACACATCAGCTAGAGATATTTGGACAAGAGTTTTAATTCAGTGTGTTTAATTCACAAAGGAAATGGATGCCAAGGTTTTGCTGAAGAGGTTAAATTGAGACCTGGGTGGTAATTTCTTAACAGAACAAAATAAAACCGATTTGAATATAAAGTAAAATTATATATAAATATAAGCAACGTCAATTACGACTAACTTCATTAGAAAAGTAAAACATAGGAATGAATATGGCATGCGACTAATTTCTCTTGCGTATGAGTTTACTTTCGCTAAACATGTTTCGTTGTGTCTCTGCCTAAGGCACAAATATACGGTGAGGTAATTATGTGTTTCTGGGTTCTTTCCCTCTGCGCTGCACCATGAGGAAGTACCCTCTGCTTTCGCAACGGGATGACAAATAGTTAGAGAATCAAATTTCGTAGACGGAGACAGAAATGTGTGAAAGATTGTTGTGTGTGTCCTCGTATGTGCGGATGTCTGTGTGGATGTTTGTCTCTCTGACTGCATCTTTCCGATGTTGAATGAGTCAGCGGAAAATTATCAGCCGCTGATAAAAAATATGTTGTTGAAAAATTATGAACCACTGTGAACATTGGACGCGCGCACGCTCTACAGGTGCACACATGTGAACCCCGAAATACGCTGACTTGTCACTAGAGTCAATGAAAATGAGTAAAACAGTGATTATCCGTTCAGATCCTAGAATGAAAGACGATGATTTTCTTTTATAAAATATTGTAAAAATATGTGGTTATCTGAAGTAGTTATCATTTTTTGAAGTAGAGATCATTATAGCTGATCTTGCATTTCTTTTTTTTTTTTTTTTTTTTTTGAAAATTCCATTTAAGAAAGTTTAAGTAAATGACTCCAGATAAAGCACTACTGTTGCTACACATTACCAAAGACATTCAGCTTCCCGATAGATTTTTCAATAGCTTAATCATATATAAAAATTACACGGCATATATGCAGCGAAAAAGGTAAAAGGATTTGCGTAAAAGGATTTCTTCAAAGCAAGCAACGATGTAGATATGTCTTCTCTATAAGAATTACAACAATATATTTTATTCATTTATTATTACGCTTATGGTAAGGCGGTGCACTGGCAGAATGAAGCGATATTCCCCTTTCCTCCCAAAAGAGCTAGTCGCGTGCAAGATTTAAATAGATTTACTATTGCAATGGTTTATCTTATATTTGTTTCAGACATTTAGCTGCAACATGCTGGGGCACTTCTTTGAAGGGTTTAGTCCAAACAAATCGACATCAGGACTCATTTTACAGCCTAGTGCTTACACTGCCGGTGTCTTTTGCCGAAACGCTGAGTTGCAGGAAGGTAAACACACCAACACTGGGTTGTCAAGTGGGGGACAAATGCTGGCACAAAGTCATACATACATACATAAATCTAATCTTCTTTTGCAGTGTCGTGAAGCTATTATTTGGAATTTTCCAAAGAATTCTAGGTATTACTCTATTATCAACTCACACGCGGTTAGGATTGATTTTTCCAACACAAAAAAATTTTTACAAATTACCTCCACACATAATATTAGCCTGTTAAATAGGGATACATTTACTAATACTAACGTTAATTTAGCTAATACCATCCGTCCCCCTAGAAATATTAATAACAAGGTTATTGTAACTGAAGTCAATTACAACAGAATCAAGTTTATGTCAGGTAACTCTAAAATTAAAAATTCTATATACCAGTGTAAAATTACTTCTGGTAATGAAGTATTTTTATTTATATAGGCAGCTCATCTTCTCAGTTATCTAAAAGAATTTATAATCATTACAATACATTTAGGGGTAGGAATAAACGTAACAGTACAGAGCTTAGTAAATTGATTTGGTATCTAAAAGACCACAATAAACAATTTAATTTAGATTGGTTGATTCTCTTAATTTCGATAACTTATAATAAAGGCAAGGAATTATGTCTTCTTTGTAATTCTGAACTATTTTTTATTCTTTTTTTCTAAAACTTCCCTTGTAAACACGTTCATAGAGCGTGCATATTGATGTAAACATTGGCAGAAACAAAGGTTTAGTTCATATAAGTGATATCTATCATTATATATAATTTAAACAGCAATTTTCTTCCTACCTTTCACATTCACTATATATATCTTTTTCCAAGACTTTAGAGTTTCATTTAATTTACATATCGTTATATACCTCTCATTTATTTGGGATTTTCTTTCTTTCCTTTACCCCTCCTCTTTCTTTAGGCTACATTTGACGTTATATTCTCTAACGTTTTTAAAAAACAAACTTAATAGCGTTCAGTTAATCACTATACATAGCCATCATATTCTGTTAAAATGCCTTATTTTCGAGTTTCATTTCTTCATTTCCCTGAAGAGAAGATTACATTGTTTTACACCATTTTATTCCTTTGGAATAATATTAGTGATATCTTCGAAACATGTGTCAGAAGTAAAATAATTTGAATAACACCTGCATTTAACTCCATTTATACACACACACACACACACACACACATATATATATATATAT
>NC_068983.1:71125560-71127346 GCF_001194135.2 Octopus bimaculoides
AAGCATCCAAGCAACCAGGGGATGTTTAAATCCGGAGGCACTCCTGGGGATCACCTGTACGGGTACCGTCTTGGGAAAAGGGCATCCAGAGGCAGGTAATTTACTGCTTAAACCGTAGTTTATAATTATATTTATGTGGAGAATGGAGCAACAAATACAAGAAAAAGCAATACTGTTGGGCTAGTTAGCCGCTGTTTTATTACGTGGAGGTTATGTAATGAGTCATTGTGGAGGTTGAGGTTATGTAGTGAGTCATTGTGTATGTTATGCAATAGTCATTTACGTACGTTTCAATCAAGTCAGTGGTTTGGCAGATCTCATCAGAATGTTGAGGAGTATGTTCAGAATTTGTGGTGTGCGAAATGTAGGAGAAGTGATTAGTGGGTGTATTAATGTATGTGGTAGTGTAATAGTAGCGATAGGTGAAGAAAGCATTAGGTTTTAGTTGGAGTTGTGTTGGTCTTCCTGTAAGGGGATGTAGGATAGGTGCTATTTAAGCTCATTGTTCCAGTTTTAGTCAAATGCATCTCCACGTGATTTTATGATTGGGGGATGCGTCGTATATTTATAGCACCGGCGGTGTTAGTACAGGGAAGCAACCCTAAATTTAGGTGAAAAAGGGGCTAACTTTGGTCTTATTCGTAACTACTTATAATTAATAATACCTAGAAGGAAAGTTATTTTATGCAAATTTAGTTTTGCTTAGGAGGTGTGATGTATTATATATTTAATTATACTTAGAGAATGAATATTTAGTAGCGTGAAGACAGGTTAGACTAGATTCATATATCCTGTTTAATAGGTCGTTCTTAGCCGTTAGGATTTCGAGGCACTTGACGGGTTTCTTTAAATTTCTGTCTTCCAAATCCACTCACAAGGCTTTGTTTGGCCTGGCTTATGAAAGAAGACACTTGCCTAAGATATCATGCAGTGGGACTGAACCCCGAAATATGACGCTTAGAATCAATGCCTAGTTGTTGATAAATTGTCCACAATTAGCTCTACATGAACTGACGTATGGCATGCACATGACTTCTTGAACGCGTCGGTACAGCACTAATCTTAAAAATTCGATGTACACGATGTTTCCGCTTCGGTTGAATTTCATTGGTCAGTAACTGAAATCTGAGAACATGCTAGGGAGTTAAAATATACGTCGGCTGAAAATGCGACAAACAACAGAACATACGCTCACCAGTCCATTCCAGACGAGTTATTGTACTGTGGTTCTGAGACAGTAGAGGACCCGTGTAACATCGTTCTTTGCATACACTCACAATGTAGTCATGTTTAATCATTCTAAAATGAAGAAGTATATGTAAAGGCCTGCGCGTACGCGCGTATGTATTTATATGTATGAACACATACATATAAATATACTTCGCTTGCGCACACGCTTATATACGTACACACACACACGTCTATTATTATGCATATAAGTTATATACACACAACTATATACATATATAAATATATATATATGCATATACATATTATATATGTCTATATAAATATATATACGTCCATCAAATACATATATACAAAGTGAGATAAATATATACAATATGTATGTATATATGTATATTGCATATATGCAGTATTTGTAGCAGGAAATACTATGAACTAAATTTACCAGACCAGTCATGTTATATATATATACGTTAGAATCATATTACATATATATGTATATGCGTATGTATGCATGTATGTATGTATGTATGTACGTATGTATGTATGTATGTATGTATATATATATATATATATATATATATATATATATATATAT
>NC_068983.1:71128037-71128778 GCF_001194135.2 Octopus bimaculoides
CATACATATACATATACATATACATTAATACACGCTCTCATACATACACACGTATATATATATATATATATATATATATATATATAACTGTGCGCGTGTGTGTACGCACACACACACACACACACACACATATATATATATATATATGTATATTGAATTGAGTAGGAAGTCTTCTGCCAAAGACGCTCTGTATATTCTATCTAATATCTTTGAAGCAACTTACGTTTAGTTTCAATACAAAATAATCTTTTGATGGTTCTTATACTTTACTATCAGCTGCAGCTAATGTTGCCAAAAGTCAATTTTAGGTAGAAGTAGTCTGGAAATTGTCCAGTGACCTTTAGTATTTATTAGCCCAATATAAATGGAATCATTGTAAAGCAACATTATATGAATTATTTACTTGTACCTGATCAAAGGAGGGAAACATAACACGGAGATTTCAGATTCAATTAATAGAATTAGAAAAAAAAAAAAGGTAAAGACCAACCTTCTTAGTCATACTTTATGCCTGAATAAATCAAAAACATTGTATACTACATAGAAAGAAGAGGCGATCCCAATATAAGAAGTTAAAATATAATTGTCTAAGTATTACAATCACCTTCGTATATTACACATATTATATACATATGCGCGCACCTCTACATATATTATATACATATATATATATGTGTGTGTGTGTGTGTGTGTGTGTGTGTGTGTGTGTGTGTGTGTGTGTGTGTGTGTGTGTGTGTGTGT
>NC_068983.1:71129590-71130557 GCF_001194135.2 Octopus bimaculoides
ATATATATATATATATATATATATATATATATATATATATACAGCAGTTCTCATATCAAATACATTCGAGGCTATAAGATCTTTCGTTGCAGCGATTCTACCGCAATTTTACTCTTCCCCACTACATACGTGAAAACACATTGTTTAAGGGTGGTCGAGATAACAATCCAAGGTTGTGAAAGATTTTAGAACATTTATAAATAGAAGGCCTTACATTTGTTTCCCGGATATTTTATATATCCCTTCATCGGAGACAGTGTGAGAAAATAGTTAAGCAATAGTTCTTCTACATTAGATATGAAATAGAGAGTGAAGTAGAAGAATGAAAATAGACGTGAGATATACAGGGATATTGTATCTGCAGGTCCATTATTTAGGCAGAATGGTATACATATAAGATTCCTGTATCTTGTGATTAAGTTCCAGTAATATTTAAAATTGGTCATTCCAAGCATAGAGTTTGTGAACAGTGTTATTGAATCGAGGGAAACTCTATACTTGGAATGACCAATTTTAAATACTATTGGAACTTAATCGCAAGGCACAGGAATCTTATATGTATACCATTCTGCCTAAATAAGGAAACAAAATATACAATATCCCTGCATATCTCACGTCAATTTTCATTCCTCCACTTCACTCTCTATTTCATATCTTATCTAAAATAACTATTGGTTAACCATTTTCTCACACCGTCTTCGATGAAGGGATATATAAAATATCCCGGAAACAGCTGTAAGACCTTCTAGTTATATATGTTCTAAAATCTTTCACAACCTTGGATTTTCTTCTCATATTGTTAATTTTTTTATATATACACATGCTGATATATGACTTACGTTGGACTCCTCATTCGCATAATCACCGAACCTGGAGCTTAACTATAGTCTGTCCATAGCACTTACTCAGCATTACCTGACACCTTTGGGTCTTCTTGACACCATTACCCCTCATAACCTATATATAT
>NC_068983.1:71131070-71133930 GCF_001194135.2 Octopus bimaculoides
TATATATATATATATATATGTATATATATAATCAAAATAAGTAACAGGATGTCAAGAAGTGATGCAGTACGACCGTGTTAAGCGGCTCCATTCCATTGAAAAATGCAACCATTACATCAATTTAGATGCAGGGCTATCTTCAGCTGCACAAATAAATAGAATTTTAATCAGATGGACACAATACAATTTTTCTCAAATACTTTAACAGAGCAAGAAGATGGAAGAAATTCATGTTGCTGCTATAGTAGCTAAGAATAAACTACACTTCCAAGGAAGGCATGCTGCTCACTGCGGTCACAGCTGGTAAAAGACTGTGCTTATTTCTAATTTATTTGTCTTTTTATCAACTACTACATCTACGATTAGAGGACTGTGTCCGTTTGGAATGAAGGGCAAGACTGAGTCGACAGCTCATGGCTAGGTATGGTTATAAAAATTGTCAAGATATTAGGAGTAGTAAATTGGGTATAAAGTAACTGTCTATAAAGGAGGTTGGGTAGGAGAAGACCCTAAATCATCGTGTTAATTACCAGTTAAAGGGGCAAGACGCTAATATATCCTATGATATTAATACAGATGAAATTTTATAATGGTGTATTATCGGTGATTGCTTATAAACAACATTGTTATATTGTATAAAGATAGAATTTAAGATCATCAAAAATGATATCATAGCCAAAATAGGTAAAACGCGTGTATATATCAATTTTCCACATTAAAAATAAAAGATTACATAATAAGAATTTATAGAAAATGAAAAGAAATATATATAACCTACATTTAAAGAGACAGCGTATTGAAATTTGCGGTAGCGAAGAAATAAAGGTAATCCGCAAAGAGGAGGTAGTAGGTATGGGCGTAGTGAGGGCCGTTAGAAGTATTCAGACCGAAGAGATTTTGTAAGTTGCAATGTTACAGGTACAAATACACAGAAAGGAACAAATAGCTTAATCACCAAAAATATGATGAAGTCAGATTAACTAGGCAGTTTTCATGGGATAGAAATTACATATAGCACACCACATACCATAACATATAGCTTATAACATATGCAATGCAATTTAATTCATGATATAACTCAATACCCCATGATTTTGTTATATATAATACTAGACGGTAATTTTATAACGGAGACGACACCAAAATTAATTTCCACCATCAAAGTTCAAAGAATGGCACCTATAATCGCTAATTTCAAAAATACTTAAATGTACGGGTGACGCTATGCATTTTACCCTTAGGTCTAATTTATTATCAATCAGGTTGTTCTTGTCCCTATACTTAAAAATCTCATAAGTTTCTATAGAGCACAGCACACACCTGTATCAACTATCTCTATAAGGATGCGCTTTCCGTATAATATCCCATTTAAGGCTAAATTCGATCCCGCTTTCCTTCAGTTCACAAATCTTGCTAGATAATGACGCACAATTGACTTCATGTTTGAGTCTAAAAGATTAAAAGATGAAAAATGGTTATTCATACGTTTTTTTTTTTTCATATTTATCGAACATCCTATATATATAAAGTTACCAGCCTCAGTTATGACTGTACATTTATAAATTACGTGTTGGATTTTATATATATACAGAGAGAGAGAGGGAACGAGAGAGAGAGGGAAAGAGAGAGAGAGGGAAAGAGAGAGAGAGAGATTGTCAGAATATTATAGTGTAATTGTCTATTATAGCTCGTCTTACCAACCGGTTTCGCGTGAAATTATAACTCCATTATAACACTCCATTATATAACACTCTACTAACAGTTATATTAGAGCATCATCTTCTCCCTGTTTTATGGTCTCTTACATGACGCAAGCAGGTCTATATATATATATATATATATATATATATATATATATATATATATATAGAGAGAGAGAGAGAGAGAGAGAGAGAGAGGGCACCCAAAAGAAACCGGAATTTTGCAATATTATTTTACTCACTTTAGTTTTACGTGTTTACACTTTAATCGCTTTCAAAGTGGTCTTCTTTTGAAGTAATGTATCGGTCCATACGTGTTTTCCACTGTTCGAAGCAGTCCTAGAACTCTTCACCTCTTCCACATCTCCAAATCCTTTTCCTTTAAGGGCTTTCTCATTCGGAGGGGAAATAGGTGCAAGGAGCAAGATCGAGTGATTAGACAGTGGGTTAGCGTGGTCATGCTATTTTTGGCAAAATCTGTCTCACAATGAAGGTGGTGTGCGCAGATGCATTGTCGTGACGAAACTATCACTCTCTACTTTGCCACAGGTTGGGGTGTTTTCGTCCCACCGCGTCTCGCTAACGCTTAAGAAATTGTAAAACATCTGTAAAAGTAAAATGCTTAAGAAATTGTAAAACGTCTGGTTAGCCGTTTGACCAAAAGCAACAGATTCTGTGTGGACAATTCCTTTCCCATCAATGAAACAAACCAACATCGTCTGACGCGCTTTTTGTGGGCGTGGTGACATCGAATGCTTCAATTGACTTCATTGCTGCTTCGTTTCCAGGTCGTAGCAGTAGCATCAGATTTCGTCACCATCGGAAAATGGTCTGGATCAACTTCTAGCTGTTCTTTCAGTTCACGACACACATTCAGTCGTGACTACCTTTGATCTTCTGCGAGCGAGCGAGGCATAAATTTTGTTGCAACGCTTTTCGTTTGCAATTCCTCGCTCAAAATTTGTTAGCAGGAGCTCCAGGATACACCAGCCATATCAATAAGTTCGCAAATTGTTCGGCGACGGTCCTCCAAGATCAGATCATGAATTTTCGTGAAGTTTTCGTTCGGAAAGAAAACGGTCGCCCTGAACGAAAACTACTCCTAAGCTTGTGTCTTGCTTATGGCAGCGTCTTTGTGAGCTGTTTGAAGCATGACAACT
>NC_068983.1:71135662-71138732 GCF_001194135.2 Octopus bimaculoides
CTGTGTCTTTTGTAAGTGCATGTGTGTATGGGGAGTGTCTGTATCACCTATATTCTCTGTTAATACGTGTTCGTTTGTATTAGTTTTTATTTATTTATATGTTCATGTGTGTGTGTGTGTGTGTGTTTTTTTTGTTTTTTTTTTAATGTGTTTAATTAAATTTTGTTAACGTATGTAGTATTTAATTCCATTTGTTTATCTATGTATTGTATTATACTTTGTTCCTATTATTGGTTTATGGGTAACATGTTGTCACATGCTGTGGTTTGTTAGTGGCGTATGTTAGTGTTCCATTCTAGTTTCCTATTCAGGCTAGGTTTCCCTTCTATTATGTGTGTAGCTTCAGTAATTTGTCTAAGTGCTGCATCACTGCTATATATATACATATATACATTATTTACACGCATCATCATTCGATCGTCGTAATCTGGTAATCTATTACTATTTAGAAATGCATAGTAAAATTTTTAATACGATTCTACCAAGGAACGGACATAAATAATATAAGTAACGCCATAACCCAAGGTAAGTTAAACATTTCAAACACAGACAACACAGAGAACAACAAAAAATATTTGTTTCATCGATGTGAAAGGAATTGTCCACACAAAATATTACTGCTTATCCTGGGAACTTCCCTGGTTAGATGACATTAAGATTTCAACGAGATTTTGACACCTGGAAACATTATTAATATACAAGCATATACGTATCTGTACCCGAAATACAACTGAAAAGTCTAGAGTTCGTAACGAATAATACGTGAGATGAAAATTAAAACGTATACAATATTAATAAATATATTATTACTTATATAAAGTAAATACTAATCAATAAAACATAAGAACTGTTTACTGATTTCAAATGAAAAAAAGAAGAGGGTAGATCATAAACTTATATACTGATAAATATAGAATTTTTGGTTTTTGTCACATATGGAAGTTCCAGGTGTTCATAGTAATATAAAATCAGAAAATGTAAGATTATTATACTTGATTTCTTTAGCATACAGCACATATTTCTTTGAAAGGAGCAGCTGTCCGTTTTACATTGGAAATGTTTAAACGAAGAAACTAGCGTTTGTGACAAAGAAGAATGCGCAGTGAAAATGCTTAGCAACTTTTATTTATAGAAATTTTGCAGCTGTAAGAACATCATGAAATCATTTGGTGAGATAGATGACAGTATATCTTGAATATTATGCATGGTAAATGAAGTCTGAAGTAGGAAGAAAACTGAATAGCATCTAAACTAGAAACAAACAAAAAAAAAAGTATTCAATTAACCTCATAACTGTAGCTTCTCCTCGGTAACTGACATATGTGTGTGTAAAAATATAGCAATGCGTATATATATATGGATGTAGATATATACATACATATAGACACATATTACACTCACGTGTGTGTGTGTGTGTGTGTGTGTGTGTGTGTGTGTGTGTGTGTGTGTGTACACTACACTAGTATCCATTTATTTGAAGGAGCCGAACCTCAGAAAATGTATAATGCCTTCAATAAGTACTCTACATATAAGTTGTGAAAAGGAGGGGCAAGATTTGAAGCTAAGCTGAAAGTTGGTATATCAACTAAATAGCAATAACAGGCCTGTTGAGTTGTGAATAATGACGTTCATGTCAGACGAATCATAGAATAATATCCGCTTATAGACAAAAATTATGGAGATTAAAGTATTCCCCTGTGCATATTTTCTTTGTTCTCGTGAAAATATACTGATAGCATTTCTGATATTCAACACCACATTCGCTGATCAATATTCATCTGTTTATAGCATAATATAACCAAGATAAAATATATTTAAAAATGTTCCTCCAACAAAAAGAAGTCGAAAGAGAAAAAAATATATGCAAAATTGAACGGACTACTTCCACTTAAACGAATAAAAGGCAATACAGATCCAACACAATCTGATATTTCAATTTAAGTATTTTATCATTTCCTACACCAAAGAATTTTCGATCTATTATTTTACAACACTTAATCATTTTAATGACAGTGGCCCATAACGACAATAGGATTTCAGCTTCCTCAATTCTTTATAATATATTCTCAAAATATCCTATCTTTATGCGATCCTTTTAACATCAGAACCACTATCAATACCATGTATATTTTCTATCCAGTAAAATGATTCTTAATACAAATACACAAATCGCTTCTTATTTTACATACATACATACATAAATACATACATGCATACATACATACATACATACATACATATATACATACATACGTACATACATATAGACGCGCAGGCATGGGTATGTAACTCTCTTCTAATATAGACTCGGACTGACCAAAGCCTCGTGGATGTATTTGGTAGATGGAAACTGAAAACCCGTCGTGTGTGTATTTGTGTGTGTATATGTATGTGTGTGTGTTTGTTCGTGCGTGCGTCAAACCGCTACTTGGAAACCGGTGTTGGAGTGTCTACGTCCCCGTATCTTAACGGTTCGGCAAAACTTAGTAATGGAGTAAGTACTAGGCTTTAAAACAGAAGCAACAGGGTTCGATTCATTCGACTAAAATTCTTCAAGGCGGTGCCCCAGCATGGCCACCACATTCTAGTAACTGAAATAAATAAAAGATAAAAGATAAAAGAATATGCGTGTGTATATGTTTCTATGTATATATTTATATATAAATATGTACATGAATACATATACGTATGTGTATATATGTATGTGTGTGTCTTGTGGTACATACACACATACACACAGGCACAGTTTCAATACAAATGCCGAATGCTACCTATGTACAGTTGATTTGACTCTCAACACACCTTTATTACATCATTAATGGAAAAATATTTGTTGTTAAATAATTACATTGTGGGAGGGTGAAAACGATCAAAAGTTAGAATATTCTTTTCTACTCTAGGCACAAGGTCCGAAATTTTGTGGGGTGGGGGCCAGTCGATTAGATCGACCCTAGTTCGCAACTGGTACTTAATTTATCGACCCCGAAAGGGTGAAAAGCAAAGTCGACCTCGGCGGAATTTGAACTCAGAACGTAACGGCAGACGGAATACCGCGAAGCATTTCGCCCGG
>NC_068983.1:71139016-71139423 GCF_001194135.2 Octopus bimaculoides
GTGGTTGGTAAGCAAGTCACTCCTGCTATAAAAGTATTTATTTCTTTATTGCCCACAAGGTGCTAAACATAGAGGGGACAAACAAGGCCAGACAATGGGATTAAGTCGATTACATCGACCCCAGTGCGTAACTGGTAATTAATTTATCGATCCCGAAAGGATGTAAGGCAAAGTCGACCTCGGCGGAATTTGAACTCAGAACGTAACGGCAGACGGAATACCGCGAAGCATTTCGCCCGGCGTGCTAACGCTTCTGCCAACTCAGCACCTTAAGACTTAGAACCAACTAGGTTCCTGTTGAAAGCCTACGAAACTTTAAGTGGTTGAGGCCGAATCAAAGTGTTGTGTATATATAGGTGTGTGTGTGTGTGTGTGTGTGTGTGTGTGTGTGTGTGTGTGTGTGTGTG
>NC_068983.1:71139790-71140857 GCF_001194135.2 Octopus bimaculoides
ATATATATATACAGAGAGAGAGAGAGAGAAAGAGAAAGAGAGAGAGAGAGAAAGAGAGAGAGAGAGAAAGAGAGAGAGAGAGAGGCTATAGCGTCAGCTTGAAAAATATAACGAAGGCGGTTTCAATAAAATTCGTACGTCTTTGCATATTCATGTTTATGTAAACATGTATATATAAAACTGCACATTATGCATATTTTTTTGTATACAAGTAAGCATGTGGTTGTATATGTGCCCGACTGTATTATGCATAATGATGCATGTGTGAATCGTTATGCATTGACTTACTGATAGACGACTGTACATATATGCAACTAATTGCATGCTTACACGTGTAGACACACACACACATATACACGCCTAAATATATATACATAAATATATATTTATAAATATAATTAAGGGATCAGCAAATATTTGCTTCACTATATACCAAAGTTCAGAAATAGCAGCTAAAAAAGCTGAGAATCTCACAGATAGCATCACTTGTAACTCACAAAGGCAAAAACAAAAGGAAAAAACAATGAAAAACTAACTAAAATTCTGACGGTTAACAGTAGAAGTGTTCCTGGATTATGATTAATAATCAATTTCCTTCATCAATACTGTATTTGCTGATCCCTTAATTATATTTATAAATATATATGAGCTTTTAAATAAGTTCTCCACCAATAATGGTGCTTTCATACCGATGGGCTTGGTAAAAATTATTAATTGTTAATTGATTTATTAATTAATAAATTGATAATCCTTTATCCTTTTAATATGTAATAATTATTCACTCCCGGTTAGTATACGCAGATTCTCTGCGATATCACTTGTCGCGCACATGGTAATTTCTTGAGGGAATGACAGTTAGACTGGCTGACCGAGGTAGATTCGGTTATGCTTTCTGATCTGTGTCGGTGTGGAATATTACTCGTCCATGCTTGCACGGTTTGCTAGCATAGTCAAATTTACTACTGGAATGCAGTATTGATGAAGGAAATTGATTATTAATCATAATCCAGAAACGCGTCTACTGTTAACCGTCAGAATTTTGGTTAGTTTTTCATTGTTTTTTCTTC
>NC_068983.1:71141966-71146063 GCF_001194135.2 Octopus bimaculoides
TGTGTGTGTGTGTGTGTGTGTGTGTGTGTGTGTGTGTGTGTGTGTGTGTGTTTGTGTGTGTGTGTGTGTGTGTGTGGATCAAAACAGTTTGATTCAAATTCGTTAGTACTCTTGTCTTTCAATCGCGATGCTAGTCGTTAGCCATTATATATATATATTTTTCATTTATGTGCATACATACATGTGCACATATATGTGAGCTTCTTAAATGTTTTATATATTTTCAATATTCCCCTCTTGGTTTTAAACTGTAATTTATTAATCGGCTGTCTCCTTCTGAACTTGTGAATTTCACTTTTTTCTCAAAATTGGTTGAGTATGTATGTATCTATGTATGTATGTATGTATGTATGTATGTATGTGTGTGTGTGTGTGTGTGTGTGTGTGTGTGTGTGTGTGTGTGTGTGTGTGTATGCATGCATGCATGTATTTATCTATCTATGTATCTATCTATCTATATGTATAATATTTGTATGTAGACACAGATATAATATACCAATGAATGAAGCAGACATCTAATATCTTTTGTTTTTGTGGTTACTTTTCTCTGCTTTATATCTATGAAGGGAACTAAGAAATGTTCGTTTATGAAGTTTGGTAGTCAATTAGACTTTTTTTGTTTAGAATTGGTCAATTTTTAAACGTTTTCATTTAACATAATAAATTGCATTTCTTGGTTTCAAGATTGGGAATAAATGATTATGGGATTTCACTGTCTATCTGTATACAAATGAGTGGTTGTGTGGTAAGAAACTTGCTTGTCAGCCACATGGTTCCGGTTTCAGTCCCACTGCGTGGGACCTTGGCCAAGTATCTTCTATAGCCTCGGGCTGACCAAAGCCTTTGTGAGTTGATTTGGTAGACGGAAACTGAAAGAGGCCCGTTGTATACATATATATATATATATATATATATATATATATATGCGTGTGTATGTTTGTGTGCTTGTTTCCCCATCATCACTTGACAACCGATGTTGATGTGTTTACGTCCCCGTAACTTAGCGGTTCGGCAAAAGTAACTGAAAGAATAAGTACTAGGGTTGCAAATCGGGTCCATTTGTTCGACTAAAGGTGGTGCTCCAGCATGGCCGCAGTCAAATGACTGAAACCTGTAAAAGAGTAAATTGAAAACTGAAATTTAATGTAGATACTGATGATAGATAGATAGATAGATAGATAGATAGATAGATAGATAGATAGATAGATAGCGTCTAAGTGGTCGCTCAATCTGCTAGAAATAACAGCCAAATATCTTTCAAATATATTCTATTATTATTTTATGTAAACGATGAATGACAGAGTTATTTACGTTCTTAGTTACATCTCATTAGTTACTCTGACGTATTCTGATTACTTTATATTAGCATTCCAATAATTCTAACGTAAGAAAAGAAATCATCTGCTAAAGTTTTTGAATTAAAGAGTAGATAGCACGCTAATTAGAATGCTTCACGTTATTAGTCCCAACTCTCGGCACTCTGAGTTAAAGTCCTGTTGAGGTCAGCATTTTTCTTCCATCTATTCTGAATTGATAAAAAAAATGTATTTTTAAAGAGCAGTGGTATAGCAGAACTATTAGAGGGCCAGACAAGATACCTTGCAGTTATTTCTTCCGTGTCTTTACGTTTTGGCAGCAGCGACTGCAAGGACACAGATGCCAAACTGAATCAACTAAAGTCAGCTGCCTTCCTAGTGATAAACGTCGATTACGCGGAGAGAGACTTGTATGCATTGTCAACTGCCAGACGTCCTCACAAAACGTTTGCCCAAGCATGCACAAAATCGCGTTGACGCATAGTCAAACTTAACTATCAGAGGTCCTATGTAATTTCTCCTACAATCCTGTGAGTAATTCTCTATGCATCAATAATCAAGATATTCTTTTCGTATAAAGAATCATTGCAATATTATCATGTGTGTTTCACCTAACTCTAACGAATGATATTGAAACTAAGATTGTTAACAAAGTTTTGAACTTAAACCCAACTAAAACCTATGCATTATAGCAGGAATTTATTGATCTGCTTTTTTCCATACTTTGAAATGCTATAGTTACAATTTGCTTTCGCCATCTTTGATTAACTCTCCTGGCGTTACATTCATAACATAACAAATACTAACCACCTTATTTTCATGACCTGGAAATATTTTATCTGTGTGTAACCGGCGATGGATATCTTCTCACAATGCCTTCTGCCACTATTATAACATTCTCTGTTCCTCGGAACAAGCTAGTTGCTATGTCCCGAACCACCCACTCGAAACAGTTTGTTCTCTTTTCAACAATGACTATGTATTCATTATTCTCTTTCGATATTTGCTTCCTGCCGATATCGTCAAAATAAACACCAGTCATATTATTTCTACTAATCTTCAGAGTCTGCAAAACTATAGGTACTGCCCCACCTTCAAGCAAAACCCTAACAGTAATTCTATAGGCCAGTACGCATCTCGCTTTAGTCAATAACCTGTAAGATATCAGAAATGTATAATTAAATGTTATAATATGTTAAATTAGTAATGATATGAAAGAAATATAAAATGCGTTTTGATAATCATTTGATTACATGATCCAGTCATATGATATGTCGAATTCGTTTCAAAATATTAATTAAATTCAACGGGTACAATTTCAACAATTACATTTCTTATTTTATTACATTATTTAAAATATACTGTTCTGTTATTCGGATAATATTTTAATCAAAACCAAGCTGTACATTAATATAAACATATAACCAAAATAACTTAACTATGTTGATGTATTTTATCTTCTTAGAATGCATAAAGTATACTTTGATCTTCATTCCATTTTGCATTGTATATGATATGCAAGTAAACTGACAATATACCCGCCCACTTCATTATAAGCAATTTATTAAACTTCGATTAAACAATAAAATATTCACAGGTGAGTATTCAATAACATATAATACCCAGTAATGAAGTAATTAAACACATACTTGATTTAAAATATGCATCGGAAGTCTCAAATGTCTGAGTAGCATACCACAGAGTTGAACTTAGAAAAACTTTCATTGGTTTTTAACACGTTATATTTCAGAAAGTGTTTAAATAACACTCATTCAATATTTTCATTTGAGACTATTGACATTTCTTCTGAGCTTTTTACTTCTCATATTTTGCCATACAAATATACAAAACACTCCATTTCGTTGCCAGATGAATGTTAAATTCAGTTAAAGGAAGTATCAGATGGATATTAATAGATGGTACGTGTACTGTGGCACAACCAACTAAATTTATCAATCGTTGGTAACAAGGCACAGCAAATAATTTTTATGTTACTTGCCAATTGAGGCACAAGTCTCTAGAGAAGTATTTTGATCCAAACTATTAATGGCAGTACGTTACTCGTATATTATTTTATCAATGTCAAAAGAATGAAAGCAAAATTCTCTTCGGCAGGATATGGACTCAGGACGTAAAGAGCCGGGTCAAATATTACAAGGCATTTTATCCGACGCTACAACAATTCTGCAAGACCACCGTCTTTTCATTATATCTTATATACCTCCGCGCATATACTAACGTTGTGTCCATATTCAACAATTCATATAGCACAGACACAGTCGAATATATTCAAAGAGACATAAATAATACAATTTATTCACAGATCAGCATACAGGTGTACATATTTTCAGACAGTCACTTATAAACACAATTCAACGACCAACACGTAAAGAAACTTATTGTCTATTTTAGAAGACCGAACTATCTAATATTTTAAATTATTGCTTCTTTCAAAGTTGAAGAAAATATATCAAAATTGCTAAAAGTTTTATATTTCAAAAACCTGCATTACGGTGTCGATTAATCTAGAATCTAAAGCCAAATAAAACAGGTGCAGACGTAAGAGGAAGTAGCTCTTTAGTTGTTCGACAATATGATCGGTTTCACATCACACATTAGACAACTGGATGGTTATCAAATAAATGTATATACTCTTCAGAGACAGCAGTTACGGAGAAAGTAATGGTGCTCTCTGCTACTAGGTGAGGAAATGTTTCATCTGGCGCGTCTTTTTTACAGAGCCCACAAACCGGATGCAACACTTCCTCGCCCCCCCCCCCC
>NC_068983.1:71146076-71151190 GCF_001194135.2 Octopus bimaculoides
CAACCACCCAATAATAGAGAGTAATCGCCATATTTTTGCTTCACTTGCTTCTTCTGAGAAGTACACGTATTAGAGAAATGTATAGATGCGTTTCTCTAATACGTTGGTGCATAACTGATTGTTATCACCGGCTATAATGGACCTTTAATACTGTAAATTTTGAATAGTATATTTATATATACGCGCACGCACACACACACATGTGTGTGTGTATATATGTAATATCAGAGTTGACTTAATCACGAAGACTATCTATTATGGACATTTCAATAGATTTTTGTCTTCATTACAGTTTTCTGCAGCTATGTTAAATGTGAAATGAGAGAAGAATAAAAGAACCACATAGAATAGCACGAGATGAGGCGGCGTACATGGAGCTTTTTTATATTGAATGTATATCGTAATGAGGTCGGTATGGCATATCTGGGAGACAACGTTATTTTTATAATGAAATTATTTTTCAGCCGATGCATATGTATCCAAGAACAACAATAACATTTAATGCAACAATGGGAATCGGGGCCACTTTTATCACACCACGTTATTTCTAAGCGCATAACCATTGCGGTTGTGCTGAAAACAAATTTTCACGAACATCTTTACTAACACGTTTGGGAACATTCAGTGAAAGTTCGTAAAATATTCATGCTATGCAATCACGTGTGAGCACTTCTGTATGCACATTGATTTATTGTATAAGTCTAGATTTTCCCAAAGAAAGTTCAATGAATTGTTTCAACATTTAAGCATAGATGAAATTAGCGAATAACAGTAACTCTATGCTACCTTGACGAAAACCAGTCTCTCGCTTTGGGTTCTGAGGCATAACAAAGAATAAAATTGAGATCCAGTGCTGACGACTGTCAGAACAAATTATGGACAGCAATTTGAGTCAAATTCTTTATATGGAAAGTGAATCGTTATCGCAAAAAAGGTATGTATAGTGTAAGTAAATAAAATTATAATTAAAATCCTGTTCCTTTTCTCGGTTAGTGAAAGTGTAACTTTAGACTAACGTAGATGTATTCATAGCATAGACTAAGAGACATATTGGACATGGTTTTAACATACAACAAATACATGACTTTAGCTTATTTATTCATTTCAGCTCAAGTCCCTCCACAAACGCTCTACTTTTAATCCAGAAAATAGTACGTCGATAGAATAATTACCAGAGTTGATGTACTTAGCTATACTCACAAGGCATTGACCCACCAAGGCCGTGACTAAGACCATTGTAAGAATAAAATAGTTTAAACATACATCAATCAATCTATCTCTCTTTGAAGATAATTGTGTACAAACTGATCTGGTATTCAACTTAACAGGGGTGGTTCATACATTATAGCTATGTGAATACTTGTAGTAAATATTTCTGCTTTTAGCTATAGCAAAGAAATTTTAATAATTAATAAAGCTAAATTGTTGTTTCATTGCTTGTTTTTTCTTTGCTCACTGTTGTATAGATAATATATAAAAGACTTGTTTCATGGTGATAGAATAAATATCAATGCACATTAACCTATTATAGCTGCTACTTGTAAACGCATATATACTAATTACTAAATAATAATTGTTTTTGGTGGAAATTCCACACAATACAATAAGTGGTTGAAATCGTTTATATATATAAACATATGTCTTATATATATATATATAAAATATATACACATATATAGAGAGAGAGACAGAGACAGAGACAGGCAAACAGACAAACAAAAAGATAGACAGACAGAAGTAGATACATAGGTAGATACCTACATATATAAATACATACACACACGCACGCGCGCATATACATACATGCATACATACATACATACATGCATACATACATACATTCATGCATACGTACGTACGTACATGAGTACATAATTACTATAATTTGTGAATAAGAGAAATACTGAGAAGCCTATGTTTATTGTACTAAGACACATTTCTATTTGAGATATAAAATTGTAGGAAATGTATTTTTAGATTTGTGAAAACTAAGAGAATGTTCTGAAAAAAATTATCGTGACATAAATTCATAATACATAAATTCGTCAAGTCGCTGAGAGAATCCGTTATGAAAATGAAATCTAACATATGTATGTATGTATGCGTAAGATCCATACCAATATATAGTCACACAGGCATGCCTTCATTCATATTTAAGTATATTTTCCCGTGCATTCAATACGTGTCGGAGTGTTTGTATTCTCGTTCATACAAATCCACTCTATGTATTTGAATCAAGAAATTCAACAGGTGCAATTATACCAATACAAGTATAAGGTACATTTTCGGGAGAAGATGTATCTTATACATACCCGGAGTACGAGCTACAACTGTAGTCACCAAACTGTATTAAACTAATAGCAATTCAAGAATGCTTCCCGATGAAGTTCGCCTCAATAGGATAGCTAAGCTACGGTGGGGAAACTAAAAGCATTACAAGTCTACAACCTGGAGACAAGAGGGAAAGCAATACAATGCTCTTTCCATGGAGCATCTATGAATGGCTCTCACCACATTTGGGTATTGTATGCTATACCAATCCCCGAAGTAGTCTTCATTTCATTGTCACGAATATCTTATTTTTCTCATTAAAATGAGGACCGCATCACAACTTTTTAATATCTAGTCAACGTAAGTTTTCTACGTGGAATGGATGTATCAGTATCCAAAATCACATGGATAACTTAATGACTGCGATTCCTGACAAGTCAACATCATGACAATAAATACAGGAGAGAGAGCACTGACATCACATTCTCTCGTTCACCAAAAATTAAGTAATGTTGCAACGGTAACAGACGTATAGACATGGCTACAACTCTTTAGATGGAACTAATTAAATTAAAAAAGAAAAAATAGGCATACAGACGTGTATATAAGTATGTGTGTGTATATGTATGCATACACTCAAGTATGCACATATGTGAGGGTAATCATTCAGGAATGTATACATATATGTATGAATATGTGTGTGTATGTGCGCACTAATGTGTGTGTGCGCGCAAGCGTATTGTTTTGTTAAAATGTTAAACCTAGTAGTCATCATAAAATTTGATGTGAAAAATAAGGAGATGCAAATAAATAATACCTGTATGTACTTTACAAGAGAATTTCGGCCTCGATCCGAAATAGGTTGTTTCATGCAAGAAAATGACACGAAGAAATATTTTATCACAACCGATTAATTTGTGAAATGAATTAGAACCAAATCTTCACTAATAACCTGAATTCCTTAGAAAGCAAAACTTCTACTACTATAAGAAAGAGAATTCTAGCACAAACTCAACAGTACATACACATACTCACTGCACACGCAAATAGGTATACAGCGATATAATATTTCCATGTATATTCTTGCATAATGAACTGGAGACATAAAACGACAGTGTCCATACTAAATACATTGAGTGCAAGTCAAATGATATGTAAAAATCACTCTCGAACTATTAGTACACCTGCTCACTTTTGCTAACCGCTGCTATACCCGTGGTGTTCAAAGTACAGTTAGTTAAATTCTAGAAGCAAAATGTCATCTGATTATACTTATTAGAATACTTCCGTAGCCATATTATAATGATTGAGCACATCAATATTCTCAATCGAATCAGCCTTTACATGGGACTCAACTTGCTAGAAATAACAACTGAAATATTCATCAAATTTAACTGTACGAGCTCTTAAAAATGACTTGGCCGTCACAGTTGGAACATATTTGGTTGTTCGAGGTTTGCCTGGGGTTAAAGAAAAACAACGAAAACAGCAGCACAAAGCTAGTGTTTTATTGGTAATGGATATCGTCGATTAAACCAATCTCTACTATATAATTCATCGAACCCAAATGAATGAAAGCAAAAATCGATCCACGTGGTATTTAAACAGAATCGGAAAGGATTTTGTATACTATTTAACAGCATTTAACCCGATGCAACACTTTCACAGACATTTCTATCTTTGTCATTTATATGCGATTTTCAAAAAGTAAATCAGCTACACCTATAAATGAATTGAATTTTCACATCGTAGCAATCAATAATGCTCTTTGTCAAATTGTGTTTTATGGGAAAGGTTTATGTGGATAAGATCCTAAGTTAAAACTGGAAGGAAACAATTTCCTAGTTTAAACAATTCAGTTAGTGTAATAAAATTTATAGAAATTTAATCTGTCCACTACAGTTTATATGACGACCAATAGGTGAATATGGTATGGTTCTTTTTTATTGAAAAGCAACGGTAAATAACATCTCAGTGTTTTGCACACTGATCATTCTCGTAACATACTTTTACTTTGTTGATGAACAAACTCTCAATTTTATTGGCAATTTCTCCAGGAAGTCCTGTGAATTGTTTAATAGGCAAGGACAGAAGAGAATTTAGACTATAGATTTTGTAAATCCGAGATCATTTTCAAAAGACGCTGCTTCTACTGATGGGCATTATTCTGTAATTATTCGGATGTTTATTGTAAATACTTATTAACGGAATTTAACGTGGCTTTATATTATTTCTTCAAGAAGCGATAAATAATAAATGAGAATTAGACAGAGATACTATTTTTTCAACTGAAGGATTATTGATCATATAAAGGCTTATTACCACTGCACTAACGTTTAGATTTACATAAAATACATTAATTTACTGAGTCTCGTTTTCTACATTTACAAGTGACTTGTTAATCAAGAACACGTATTTTTATCCATACGCAATTAAGAACTAACGCTTGCAGCTATTCTTCATTATTAGTATACTAAATTTATCATCCAAGAATATATATATATTATTTACGATAACCAGGGTTCCAGTTGATCCGAACAACGGAACAGCCTGCTCGTGAAATTAACGTGTACCCTTGACGTAGTTCTCGGGGAGATTCGGCGTGACATAGATTGTGACAAGGCTGACCCTTTGAAATACAGGAACGACAGAAACAGGAAGAAAGAGTGAGAGAAAGTTGTGGTGAAAGAGTACAGTAGAGTACAGCCGAAGGCCTCGTGGAGCTTCAGGTGTTTTCGCTCAATAAACCCTCAGAACACCCGGTCTGGGAATCGAAACCGCTACCCTAACCACTGGAACACTGCACTTCCACACACACACATTTTCATATATATATATATATA
>NC_068983.1:71153492-71154142 GCF_001194135.2 Octopus bimaculoides
GGAAAGGTTTCAAAAGAATGTCCAAGAAATTGCTTAAGCGATGTGTTTCGCAGGAGGTGCCTGCTATAATGGACTCACGGACAAAGAAAAAGATTACATCACTAATTTCAAATGCAAGCCCAGCCTCTTCTATGGCCTCCCTAAAATCCATAAGAACAAATCCATCACCGAAGCTTGCAAACTCTCCTCTGAAATCTACATCAACATCAAGGCACCGGAAGATTTAAAACTAAGACCCATTATAGCAGGCACCTCCTGCGAAACACATCGCTTAAGCAATTTCTTGGACATTCTTTTGAAACCTTTCCTAAGCCACATCAAAAGTTTAGGAGAAATAATACCATTAGGTAGCGGTTGTGAGTGTCTTTGAGTCCATCTCAGGAGAGTTGGAATTAATTCATAACATCACACACATTTACATACTCACGTATGCTGGTACAGTAACATACTGGTATACATACACACTGATATCTACATGCTAACACATGCAGATAATAGACGCACGCACACACACACAATATTACATATGACCGCTGATATCTACACACATTCTTTCACACACTAACCCACATGTTGATACACCGGCATACACCTTCTACATATGCATGCTACATATATATATATATATATATATATATATATATATATAT
>NC_068983.1:71154152-71154997 GCF_001194135.2 Octopus bimaculoides
TATATATATATATATATATATATATATATATATATCTTCACACAGTCGCATACACTCATATTAACACACGCATCGATAAGCACATACTGATTCACATAGATGTATTGATACACACATTCGGTGGTACTCACAAACGCTATTTTCCTATAATGCTGCACAAAGGGATAATAGTATCGAGTAAATCGAAATACGTGTGAGGTACAAATGCAGGATGAGTTGAAACAATTGTGGTGGATTTGATAAAGAATCTCGTGAGTTCCATTTTATTATCTGATCTCTCTCTCACTCTCTTTCTCACCCTCCCATTTCTCTCTCACGCTTTCTCTGTGCTTGTCTACCATAAGGTCTGCGAATCTGACGGACGCTTCAAAAGACACTTTAAGATCCACAAAGATCAGTACTTAACTGCAGCTCTTTGAGGTCCAAATCGGATTTGCAATCTGTGTGGGTATCTTTTCAAAGCATTGTATGGTTTAAAAAGGCACATCAGATACCATGATTGTTCTAAGGTGTAGGTACAGGAGGTGGTGAAACTCTGCATGCACACACACACACACACACACACACATATATATTTATATATATATATATACATGTGTGTGTGTGTGTGTGTATAGTGTACTGTTCTGTGATGGTAAGATCACCAAAAGAAGTACTCCATCTGGTGAGAGATAATTATTATCGAATAAAGAATATATGTTTTTATGTGCTACTATTAGTTTCATGAGAATAGAGCATGTCAGACAGTATTAAAAAATAGCGTTAAAAAATACTGTTTGACATCCTCGCATCGCATGAAACTAATAGTAGTACATGAAAACATATCCTATGTTTAGTAATATATA
>NC_068983.1:71155075-71157575 GCF_001194135.2 Octopus bimaculoides
TATAAACGCTTCATATTTAATAAACTTCATAGAAAACGGTAACCAACTTTTAGAATGGCTTTTAGTAACACTACAAAGCATATGTGCTTGCGAAAAATATATTTATTCGTTTTCAAAATATTTATACTATCTCTGTTAATCTGATCGTTTGGTGAGTGCATTGGTACATCCTTGTTTCTGATTGTTCAGGTTACTTTTAGCTTTATTTGCAATAATCATTACTGACAAACATTTCATTACGTAGATTGTTCAAAAATAAAGTGTTTTTCTTACAAAATAGCTTCTTATATTTATCATTTCATGTATTGAGATACTATTTTTATGTAAGTGACCTTAACTAAATGCTATTTATTCTATACTTACAAGTTACCTCAATAATTGAGTTGCATGTAATCATGTTCGTTTCTGAAAATATACGCTGCGGCTTTCACTAAAAGAACTTAATTTGTTACTTCAAAATATGATGAACGATCTCATATTTAATTCCAGAAGATATTATTTTTAGTCATCGCGTATCCTAGAAATGACGAATTTATGCTCTGAGTGGACGTATTTGTGCCGTACAGTTCTTAGAACGTGTATCCCTTTCCAGCTTCTCTCCCCCCTCTCTCTCTCTCTCTCTCTCTCTCTCTTTCTCATTGTTTCATATATGTATATGTGTGTGTGCGTGCATGTGTGTATATGTATATAGCTATGTATGTATAAGTGTGTGTATGTATATATAAGTGTGTGTATGTATGTATTTGTTGAGGCACATTCCAGAATTTTTAAGATTATTTTAGGATAGGTAGTTATAACGGTTCTAAATAATTCTAAATACATCTAATAAGCTGACTTGCCCAATTTTGTTACTCCAGACTGAAATAGTCGGCTATCCAAATTTTGCTCTCTGTAACCACAGATGTCCTATAAGCTAATGGAAAAGGTGCAGGAGGATGTGAGAAGGGTCCTGGACACCCTCACTTTGGAGGATTTTTATTGGGCTCTTCACGAAGTAACTGGAGTGCTACAACAAATGCATAGAAACTAGAGGGTCCTACTTTGAAAGAGTTTAGAGTTTTGTATTTCTTTTAATTTAATGAATCTCAGAATTTTTGGAACACATTTGGTTTGTATGTATGTATGTATGTATTTATGTATGTGTGTATATACGTATGTGTGTGTGTATGTATGAATGCATGTGCATGTGTGTGTTTATATATATGTGGGTGGTGTACATATATATATATATATATATATATATATATATATATATATACATGTGTGTACAGATGTGTGTAATTATGTGCATACATACATAGGTGTAGGTAAAATTAGTTAACCATGCATGCCCATTCAACTATAGCAAACATACAATGGCGCATGTCCTTTTCTCATACAAAGTGGCGCTAACTCCCCACAAACTATTTCTTAAATAGATCTGACATGCGATTTATATAGCAGAGTTCTACACGACAGTGGGTAAAAAATTGTGACCTGAAGCATCTACGCCAATTGAATCATGAAAGTAAGGCTTACTGGATGTAAGAGAAGACTGGTGTTTCACATAAGACTTTCTAAAAGAAACACCCAGCGATTATCGACATGAGTTGTTTGAGACTGGGTATTGTATTCTACTGACTTTCAGCAAAACAAGTGATTCTCATTGAGCTAAATGTCCTTATAAGAGTAGAATAAAGGAATCCCACATCTACAAGACTGAAAAAATATGGCAACGCGGCCATTAATTGGAGAGGTTTTCGTTTTAGCGATGCACGACAATAGGAAGAAGGAAAACGTGAAGCTAAGCTATTAGGAATTCGTGGAAGCGAGCATTATTTCCCATATAAATATCATATCCAGTTTACTAAAATTGAATTATTTATCTGTTTTATATTTTAAGGCAGAAAATGAAGATAATGAAACTAATCTAATCTGTCAAACATTATTCAGAAATACATTTCAATAACTGTAAATATATGATAACAATATATCGAGCTGTGTGTATACATGTGTGTATGTTTGTGAGAGAGAGAGAGAGAGAGAGAGAGACTCTGTGTGTGTGTGAGAGAGAGAGAGAGATTCTGTGTGAGTGAGACACAGAGCGAGAGAGACTGTGTATGTGTGTATGTATTTATATGTATGTATAGATACATGTATTACACGTGTATATATGCATTCAAATATGTGTGTGCGTATATATATGTGTGTGTGTATATATATGTGTGTGTGCGTGTTCATTACATAAGTATATATATCGCCTGCTTATATAGACACTCTCATACCACTATGTGTGTGTGTGTATGTGTGTGTGTGGGGGGGGGTGTACACACACACACATTTGTAATTCTCGCTTTGTTAAAATTAAACTGATTTTGCATAAAGCAACACATAAATAACAAATGTTTTCACATCTCAAAACAATGAAAGCGAACATGTCGAGCAACGTGATAATAATTACATGCAACATTATCGCTGCCTTCCTCTCGCATTTCCTATTGCTAGTGGTAATTCTTTGTTT
>NC_068983.1:71161972-71182151 GCF_001194135.2 Octopus bimaculoides
TATATATATATATATATATATCTGTATATATATATAGCCATATATACAAAAAATATATACACATACATATGTGTTTGTGCGTATGTGTGTCCTTATCTATTTGTGTGTGTGTGCATTTGTATGTATGTGTATTTATACATGTATTTATATATACGAAGTGAAAAATTCTAGGCTTTGGGTACAGAAAATACTGGTGAATCAGTTAATTATGATTTCTTTAAAACATATTCACACGATTATTGCAGCAATCCTTCTGTCCTTCCAGCCAGGCCCTTCCTGATACCCTTAAATACCAGAAATTTTCAGCACACTCTCGTGTATACACACACGCGCACACACACACACACACACACACACACACACACACACACACACGCACACGCTTACTGAAAAGTGCCTGGCTTTAAGGTTATATATAAATCTTAGAGGTCCATGTTCCAAATATCGGCAGTAGAGAGAATTTAATAAAGGAACTGTTAGACACTGCCAGCTTTCAAATATGCCACCTTCGAAATTACGAGCAAAAACACTATTGTACCAGATTTTTATTTAAGATTTCTGAATCGTTCAACTGCCAACCGGAAGAGATCAGAAATCTAAAGACGACATCTACTGAAACATTTTAAAAATCATTAGATAAGCACCTAACGACGATAACGGACCAGCCAGACTATTCAAAGATTCACTCAGGGGGATCAACTGCTACAACTTCAATCATTGGCCAACTTACAGCCATAATGTGAGAACAAAACTGAAAGAAAATAACTTCAGTCGGTGATCCAGTGTGGCTTCATATTGCTTTAAGGTGGCCTCAGGAACCACATGAGAAGACACCAAGTGAAGTGAATGAATTGTTGACATTGGCGAATGGTAGTAATGATAATGTGAGTGTGGTGTTGATTGTCTATTTGGTTGGATGTTTTTTGCCTGTCTTCTCGCTGAACACTAACATGTTATCTTCAGCGACAGAGTCTATCACACACACACGCACACACATGCGCGCATGCAGACACCCATACACACACACACACACACACACACACACATATACATATATATATATATATTAACTTACAAACAAGACGCGCTATAAAATGTGAGCTATAATGTTAACTTGTTAAATCCTGTCTTTCATATTCATTAATGTAACAAAGAGATTTGTTTCCTTGTTCTGAAATTACTTTTATTAGGATTTCTTTTCCTTGATGATATATATGAGGAAATTATGAAAACAATTGGCAGGGTTTAAACACCAATTGAAATTTTATGAATGATCAAACTGGACAAAAAGAGAAGATAAGGATCAGGAACGATTCTTCTTTTTCTTTGTCTCTTTCCTTTTCCCTCCTGAAGGGGCCCATGAAAAAAGAACTTTCACATTATGGCCTGACCAGTGCTTTATCTTCTTTCTGTGAAAGTGAAAAGGAAAAATAATTTTACATACTATATCGGAGATAACTCAAACATTTCAGCAGCTGAATATAAATTTAAAACAAATTGTAGTTCTTTGAAATTTAAATCTCATCAAATTGGAAGAGTAGGATTATGAATCGTAAGACTGCGGACTCTACCAGACTTGTGATGTCGATGGAGTAGCAGTGTTGAGTGTTTGTAATTTCTAGAGAAAACTGGCTGAAATTTTGGAAGGTGTTTAATAAATAAGGCAGAGATGCTATAACGAGAGCGTTAAAAGAGATAGCTGTTGTATCATTGAGACTGTAGGTTGTTGAAAATCATATTGCAAGTTAACTGTATCTGAAACAACTATAGCTGATGAAGGAGAAGGCATAGGAACACATTACTTCAATGAGCTAGTGGTTGCTTTTTATCTAACTGAATTGCTGTACAATAATGTAGTCAACCTATGTAAGCAATATTCTGTTGTTTTTCAAACGAGACATTGTTATTAATGATGTTGAACGAGATGTAGCCCTTAGCAATTCGATAGCAAAAACTAATATATTTTGTTAGATTATTAGAAAAAAAAAAGAAAAGTCGATGAGATGAATATATATATTCTTTTCCTTAATTAGCAAGGTGAAATGACAACATTATACATTATAGGTACTAATAAAAGACAAGAAAGAGGAACAAATTTAGTTATTGTCCCATTCGTTTGTCTTTCTTTATCTCAAAATGTTATTCGATGTCTAACATAATTTACGTTGAAAAAGTTAGCATCTTTTTAGTTCATAATGATATTATAACATCCTTTTATAAAACTTTCCAAAATTCGACGGCAAATAGTATAAAATAAGTTGCCATTTCATTTTCTTTTTGTAAACAATTTTAACATGCGTGAAATTAAATGCTTGCTTCGATATTGTCGTTTCCATGGGAAAATAACATAAAACCTGACCTAACGACAAATACGTGCGCACGCAAACGGGGCACATATACAGACATACACACACACATATTCTGGTCGGTAGGTTTATGAACATTGTGCAGATGGAAACCTAATAAGACGTACGAAAAGAGATTGTTAAGCATGAACGTACTAACATTACAATGTAAAGTGACATAAGAAACTATAGTGAAATCAAGGAACTTGATGTATGCGCAGAATATTTTATCCAACATTTAGTTCAATTTGACATGGTTGGTGGCACTGTTAAACTTAATGGAAATACATTTATCTTATGTAAGCTCAGTGTAGTCCATTTTGCGAAAACTCACCGGAAATTTGGAGTTCTTGATGTTTCTTCTAAAAGTTCTTTTTTCGTTAGAGTAGGTGATATAATGCTGCAACGCGCAAAATTGTTAGAGGTACTACAAGTAATCACTAGACTCTACACAACACAATCAAACAAAGTAGCTTTTAACCCTTGGGATTTATTGGCGTGGGATTGTGCAAAAAGCTGAAATAAATGAGACATTGTTACTCATCACATATTTAATCAAGTTTATGTAAGGATTTGAAAATTCATTTTAAAGTATTATATCTCGTTGTTGTTTGTAATAATCAAAGGTAGACTTATTGGAGGTGGAATTATTGAAGGAAATAAAATTTTTTATTTGTACCCAGGAAAAAACACTTTTTCCTGACATAGGAAAAATCTTTCAATTCTTCTACATGAGAAGTATTTTCTCTTTCATGGGAATCTGGGAATCCGCTTTTTCTTTTTACTAAAAATTGATGCCAAAACATGATTAAAGCGTATTTAATCCTCAATTATTTTGTATATCCCTGAGATGACGGTCTTAATCGAAAACAGCGATGTAAAATGAAAAATATAAAGAGAATAAAACAAAATGAAGTGTATTTAGTTTGCACTTATAATCCGCTCTTGCTCACTGAGTATAAGTTACAGCAAATGAAACAAATAATAATTAGAAATTTTCATTATTCAGATAGTTTTTAGCAATTAATAATTAGCACGATTCATTATTTTCAACCTACAAATTAATTTCAATTTATGACTTCAGAAATCACAGTGAGTCGGGCAGCTTCCTATGCAGAATATATTTGCGAAAGAATGAATTTTCTTTGCTGATTACGACTAACATCTCAAGTGTATTTCTCTTTTTTGTTTTTTTTCTTTGGCATGTATACTATAAACAACTCAACAAATTACATTTTATTTTGGGACCGAAATTTTGAAAATTACGAAGCATAAATATACAGAAAAGTGTGAAAAACAAATGTTAACAGAGTAAAAGTAAATTACATTGACAATGTTATGTATATTATTTTTTTCCTAATAATTACACAGGATAGATTGCACCAACCTTTCTTCTTTTAATTACTGTATATACGCTCATAAGTTAGGGAAACTTTATCAAGATCTCGGAACTTACTCGCTAATTTCGGTTGGAATTATATTTTGCTTATTGTTTTCACAAACACATACACACGCACACACGGAGACACACACACGCACACACATACACGCACATAGATACATGCATACATATATACATACACACACACACGCACGCAGACATACACATACACGCACATACATACATGCATACATGCATACATACA
Source organism: Octopus bimaculoides (assembly GCF_001194135.2). NCBI lineage: Eukaryota > Metazoa > Mollusca > Cephalopoda > Octopoda > Octopodidae > Octopus > Octopus bimaculoides. Next base: position 71,165,964 of record NC_068983.1, read on the forward strand.
TGCACACACACACACACACACACACACACACTTACACACACGCACGCAGGCACACACACACACAAATATATATTCATATTTCTTGATGAAAAACTCATGCAACTGCATATTGGTATCTTCTCCGTTATTAGTTTCTACTTCTTTGAATGCTTTTTGCCCATCTATAGAAAGCCGGTCATCATTAGATAATTACTCCATAACAGGCTGAGCATTTTATGAATATTTGTACAAACAACTTAGTCAAAAATAAATTATTTCTAAGAGAGTTTATTTATTTTTTTTCTGCAACACCTTGCTCTACACAAAGAAATCCTTTGAAATTACAGGAGCATTGCATTAACAAAATTTGTCAGACATTCATCAGTCAACTTCAGATCAAGAAGCAGTAGTCGTCTCTTAATGCTAACTCACAAGCACATAGCAGCTTTTTTGCTTAACCAAATTCTTCAATGTCTCCAGAAAACTCAATTTCATGTTAAAGAAAATTATATACGTGTATTTAAGAGGGGAAGGAAACACCTACGTTGAACACAAAACATTGCATCCGATCAATGTACGATAAATAGTATGTAATTGTTAATTTTTAGCGGCAGAAGCTAATCTTTATATCCAGCTTAATATGGATGTTTTGTTATATCCAACTTAACATGAATTATTAGCTTTGAGAGATCCACTCATATAGGCACTCGATGCAGAAAGGCCAACGCATAGATCGTTGTGGAAGTGAATCGTCTGTCATACACGCCGAAAGCCCACTATCACGTGATTTCATACTATTGGGTGTTATCAGAGAAAAGCGTCTTCTTACCCGTATGCCGGGAATCTATGACAGACGATTTTCGGTATGAGTGTCTTTTTTATGCACCAGTTGCTTATATGAGAGGATATCCCAATGTTACCTATTTGATTATCGAAGATATATTCATATCAAGACAGGTGACCTCTATAGTGTCTCTTGCTTATTTCAGCGGCAATATCTAGCCTGTTATATTTGCACTTGGTAAACGTTTTAATGGGAATGTTCCACCGATATTTCATGTGTTGTTGTTTATGTATTCAACAACAGAGAGTTCTTTATATTTATTCAAGGACAAACTTTTTCATAACGTATTATTTTAGTGACAGCGTCATTTCGCATTGGAATGATGACATTTTTGGGCAGCAGTTGATCACGTGTGATGACTTCCACAGAAATATGACATAATTTGCATATTCGGCTGCATTTTGGTGCTCCAACAGCTTCAATGACTCTTTTATCTACTAGATATTTTGTAACAATCAACTGTTCTTGGATAGTAAATGTATAGACGTCGAAGTGTAATATGATGTAGTGGTCACGAGTCCAGGAATGCTGCACTCCATATCAATATTACTGTTGCCTTTAGGTCGGTAAGCTGGCAGAATCGTTAGAATGCCGGGCAAAATACTTGGCAGCATTTCGTCTGTCCTTAGGTTCTGAGTTCAAAATCTGCCGAGGTTTACCTTGCTTTTCATTCTCTCGGGGTCAATAAAGTAAGTACCAGTCAAACACTGGGGTCGATGCAGTCGACTTACCCATCCCCTGAAATTGCTGGCCTTGTGCCTAAATTTGAAATCAATATTACTGTTGCCTTCAAGTCTTTTGTAAACATACTCATGCATAGTTTTTCCTTGACGTACATAGCGTTTCGCAACCTGATTTTCTTTGAGATATTTTTGTCCAAATGTTTTTGGATCGCATGAGAGGTCGTCAGAAAGAAGTGCTGCTTGAGAAACGCAGTGCCAACACGTAAGCTATGGTTTTATTAACTTTTCAGATTTATGTATCTATATTTGCTGCTGTTCTTTAGCAGGTGTTTTGTGAAAGAGACTATACGACATTTGAAAACTCTCTGCACTGATCTCAAGCCTAGACCTTATTCATCTCTTCAAAGGTAGAGCCTATCCATATCACTGTTTCCGTGAAAGTTCCCAGTTGATATTAGGATCTTGCGAGTTTTTATGCCAATGGAGGTGATTTCTTTCACGCAGCAGTCAAGTGTCCCAAATGTTGGAATCAGCACTGGTACTGCAAATGCATCGTAGGATATTGTCTTATTGCAAGACTGCCATATTTTTCATGGTCGGATATGATATTCTCGATTCACTCGGTTTTATTTTCTTTTAACATCAACTACATATATTTTCCACAGTGCCTAGATATTTTCAGAATTCTCTGTACGGTGTGGGGAAAATAGGAAGACCGTTGAGGCGGAGGTTTGGTGATTTGGGTACTCATATTCTGTTTAAGAACCAAATACTAACATTTTGGGGGACCAAGTTCCATTCCTATATCAGTTGAAATTGATGTGATTTATTCTAATTGATTTTTGGCATTAACCCTTTTAGTAATGATTATTTGATAACTCACAAAGAAGTTATGGGCTACTTTGGAATCTCTAGTAGTTGCACACCCAACCATGAAGCCACTGGATTTTTGTAGCAGGAACGATAATATATCTAATACCATAATGTGTGCATGTGCTTGTGTATGTACGCATGTAAATATAGTTCATATTTATAGATGCTGACAAAGATATAACTGTTTCACCCTGAGATTTTTAAAACATGCAGGTTTATCATTACAGATAGAATTAATAAATTTCATAATCAATTCTACAATAAATCGTGTTCTGTTCCTTGTAACTAGTTCGGAATCCCAATCGTTCATGATTGTGTGTGTGTGTGTGTGTGTGTGTGTGTGTGTGTGTGTGTGTGTGTGTGTGTGTGTGTGTGTGTGTGTGTGTGTGTGTGTGTGTGCGCATGCGTGTACAGTGGCAATTGATGGGATTCCACCAGGTAAGCTCTGCAACCTTTCAAATACTTTTATGACAGTGTAGCGCAAATAAAGCCTTGCAATTTTTAGTTCATTAGAAAGTACAATTAGAAAAATAATTTTAAGTTAACGAATGAAAATAAAAAAGATGGGAATTTTTATTGGAATATTGAGCGATGTTAAATGATCTTAATGAAAATGCAAATATAAACGATGTGATATAAAAATGTTATGTCCACATGCAAATATTAATACTTAACAAACAAGAATGGATTAACAATATTGTTTTATGTAGAAATATATTAAATAACGTTTTTAAAGATGACATTAATGTTGAATTCATCTTCACAGGGGTGGATCTTGAAACAAATCTGTAAAAGTCTTAATACAAATTTTTAAGCAATACTACGAATATTTTTATATTACTTTTCTTCAAATCGGTTTCGTTTACATCTACTTGAATTTGATAACTATCTTAAATGAGATGAACATTTAAATCCACCATCAGCATGAGAAGTCAACTGTTTTTGTTCTTGATTCACCACTAGAAAAGTTATAGAACTCTTGTGCTTTAAAGAGATTTATGAAGCGAACTAAAAGCTACTAAAATCCAGAGTTATTGAGTTTTTATTGAATTTCAAATTTTTAGTTGGTGCAAAATTAGCTCATATTTTTTCTGCTTATTAACGAAAAGCATTTGGTAGGTAACAAGACAGAGCCTGTAATAGAGAGTCTTTCTGGACGTACTTATTATTCACATACAATTAGTAGGTAAACTTTATATTTACGCTGATAGATCATTATGAATAATAATCAAATTACTATAATTACCGTTCAGAAAACACTTCGGTAATCAAACATAAATAAATATCATCGTAATATTTGTTTTTATCATCTGATTCCTCATTAAACATGACTTCATTCAGGTAATAATTGCGAATTCTTTTTATAAGTAAGTGTTATGTATTATTTTCCTTGCACTTGCCACTATATAAACAGCCTTTAACATAAGAAATTACCTGTTTATATAACTTGTATTGTAGTTTAGATACAACATATGTGGATAAAACTGCATGCTAAAAATATAGCGGATGTTTTGAGTAGAATTCGAGTTTGACAAAAATAACGTTCTTCAATATCATGTGATTACTTTATCCAAAATATACCTAAACACATTATATACGTTTCTAGTTATACAATATTTTCAATGGAATTTATATTTAGAAAATAACCGGATGATTCATGACTGTTATTACCATCTAAATTTCACTCGGCATATCAAGAGATAACCTCTGTGACGCCAATAAAACTTCTGATTTTTTATTCACAATTTTTATACACCCACGCTTACCATACGTTGCATCGGAAAGTAAATACGTTTTACTTTCGAAGTCTTATAAATAATTGAAGAGAAATAACAAATGGAAGTACAAGCTGAAAAGCAAGAACTATTTGCTTGTAAGAAAAATTAAAATATATCATTTCAAAGAAGATGCCAATAAGCAGTTGCATGAGACTTTCATCAGTTTGTTTTTAAGCAATATCGCTCGGGTTTTTTTAAATAAAATATTGCATGTTTCATAATGCAATAAACGGTACTTATACATAATCTCTCCATTTCCTTTCTCCATAGCCATATGTATCTATTCATGAATCAAATATTTATACAGAATCACCATTGTCGTATATGTAGTGCAGTATCTTCAAATACACATGAAAGTATCTCAATATATATTTAATACCATTTCAGTGTTTACTATTCACCCCCTCTACACGCGCACACACAATTATATGCATATATATATTTTCCTGTGTATATATATGAAGAAATGTACATGTGTACAGGGACGTTGTTCATAGATTAAAGAATTAGACATAAGGCAACATATGTTTCTTAATGCTATACAAAGAATTAATAGAGCTTATTGTTTCAACTTAAGCAATTCATCTCTATTAACATAATCTGTAATACAGTTGTTTGTAGAAACAAGTTTCTTCTCTCTTTACAATTTCTTTATCATTTATCCTTTTCCTAAAATGTGCTATGTTTTCTCTTTTGCATATATATACATGTACATTATATATGTATTATTACTTGTCGAGATGGGCGGAAGCACTGCCAATAATATTTGGTGCTCTGAAATGTATAATTTTGATGTTGTTAAATGTTCTGTTATGTCTCAAGCTACTGCTATCTAGCATCTTCGGATGATCTCTACTCAACCGCTACTCGGCTGCTACTCAACAATCACTCGACTCTCTACCACGGCTAGACTACCTCTACTTATATGTCTTGGGCGATTCTACTTCTTCGCTTGGGGGCGTCGACACAACTTGTTCCATTTAAATCAATGCAGATCAACGCCTGCAAGATAGAAACGAACAGGGAGAAGATTCCAGAGGGCCGATATTCTGGACAGAAATGATAGGGTGCAGTGATAAATGCGTAGCCAGGATCGTTGAACACGACATGATTGGCCAGAAGTCGGAGGAATGATGGGCTCATATTCATTGAGTTGTGGAGGAGGTACAAACACAGAGATCATTATAGTAATTATAGTAATACAGAGAGTGAAGGAAGAACTGCAGTGGGACATAAGCTATATCATGTATTTTATTAATTTAATGCCGATCAATCGAATGGTCTTTTGTGGATGTCCGTATGCAGAGTGGCAGTATCGGCCAAGGTGTACGAACAGTGCTTTTTTAGTGCGTTGCACTTGAGCATGCTTGTGGAGTTCAGCATCTTTGAGGGGCTAAAAATTTATATATATGTATATACATATATATACATATATACATATGTATATACATATATATACATATATACATATGTATATACATATATATACACACACAACCACGTGTGTATGAATATACAAACTAATATTTTTTTATAAGTGCCAAAATGTGTATTATAAGTTACAAATAAGATGATAATTTATTTTCGAACGCAGAGACGCCGTTAGAACAGTAGAACACCAACACCGGTTGTCAAGCCATGGGGTGGGGTGACAAACACAGGACACAAACACATACATATATATAAACAAACACACACATAGGTATGTTTGTGTGTGTGTGTGTGTGTGTATGTGTGTGTGTGTGTGTGTGTGTGTGTTTGTGTGTGTGTGTGTGTGTGTGTGTGTGTGTGTGTGTGTGTGTGTGTGTGTGTGTGTGTGTGTGTGTGTGTGTGTGTTGAAACCGAAAAGATTTCCTCGACCTTTCACGTAACAGATAATCTGAAAGATCAGCTGTGAGTAATTAGAACGGGGTGGTTTACATTTATTTAGAAGTATTAATAACTACCAATTCATTTCATAAACATGTCAAGTAGATTGGGCAGGCGACTGCTTTAGTTTTAAGTGATTATACAATGAAATGGTGATGATGAATGCTTATAAATACATCTAAAAATACTTATTTAGAACGTTGTAGTGTTCTAAATATGGTTATCTGATGAGCGGTTACTATATATATATGGTTAATGAGATACTTAACAACTGGTTCAGGAGCATCTGACCCAGTTGTAAAGTATCCCACCCGTGAGGGATCGATGCTAGATGTCTTGAAACAATTGTAGTCATTAATAAAAATTCTCGTATCTTCCACCTTCCGTTTCTCATTAACCAAATACATAATGAACACTGTGAAAGTGATCGTGCTGTACCAGTTAGCTACCAGGTATAAAACATTCGTTTAATATCTTATAATAATATATATATATATATATATATTATGTACATATGCGTAGGAGTGGGTGTTTGGTAAGAAGCTTGCTTCCCAACCACAACGTTCCGGGTTCAGTCCCACTGCGTGGTACCTTGGGCAAGTGTTTTCTAATATAACCTAGGGCCGACCAAAATCTTATGAGTGGATTTGGTAGATGTGTGTGTATTTGTGTGTCGGTGTTTGTCGCCAATCATCGCTTGACAACCAAGGATGGAGTGTTTATGTCCGCGTAACTTAGCGGCTCGATAAAAGAGACCGATAGAATAAGTAGTAGCCTTACAAAGAATAAGTCTTGGGGTCGATTTGCTCGACTAAAAGCAGTGCTCCAGCATGACTGCAGTCAAGTGACTGAAATAAGTAAATGAAAATATCTATATATATATATATATATATATAAGAATATACATATATAATAATGGAGAAATTATATATATATATGTTTCTTTTACTTTTTTCAGTTATATGTGTGTGTGTACACATGAATCTACATACATATGTACTATGTATATATACTTATGTATTTTCACGTACGGATTATTATTTTAATAATAACGCATTCGAGTTTCTGGTTTTCTCTTTTCTACAAGCCACAATAGTAAATAATTTAGTAAAAGTGTAAAAGGAACGATTTATCGCCAACTGATAATTTTTCACAATATTACCTAGCCAGAATGAATGTTGTAGTATTCCTGTATATACTCAGATATAAGAATAATCTAACCGTTTTCTATAGAATTATTTCAAAGTTTTAACCGCTGGTTTCTACTGTTGGAGGATTTGTACGCCGCAGCGAATTTTCAATCAAGATTCTCTGACTAGTGTGAATGATAATGTTTCATGCCAAATAGATGACCGAACAACCTTGATTAAATATTCCATAAAAATATTAAAACATATTGAATTTGTAATGTTATTCATGCAACAACTGGCCATGACAATGCCAGTAGGACTTGTGAACGCTGTAGCACTGAAGAGCTATCAATATATACGGAAAGGAAAACAGAAACTCAGCGACTCGGAAATATTACAGAGAAATTTGAAACATTAGAAGTACAATAACTTAATGCATTGACATCCGGTTTTCAAACATGTATGCAATTTTTTGGCACCTAAAGCTGATTACAGTGATTGATCTGCATGTCAGAGTTCCTCCGAATGCTAAGTAAAAATCATCGATAGTTTGATTCCAGCCAAGCGGCTGCTGCCATTGCCCATGTTTCCGGATACTCACTCCGCTTGAGATATTTTATTTTATCAACTCTGATAACTTCATATTGCCCTTCGTCCATTACAATAGGAAGTACTATCATCTAATATTACTGACAGCGTTTTCCAATATTGCTGCATAATTGTACGAGAAATATCAGAGCGTTGGACTACATACATTACAGAATTGTGCATTTATATCCTCTTCCATTTTAACAAAGTTCTGTCTGTTTCAAATTTGCATGTCTACGAAGTAAATAACATAAATACAAAGTTGATACTCGAGACGATTCTATAGACTATAGTCTTTCGTTTCAATAACCTAATAGTTGAACAATATTTGAGCACATTGTGCCAACATAAGATATCAGTATTAGTACAGAACAGAAAAAAAATTGTAGACAACGTAACTAAATGTTTTGTATCATGTTAACCGCTTACACCTTGTAAAGCTCAGCTCTCTTGCTTTCTTATTATTATGCCCATAACTCTGCTAGAATCAGCTATATCCACTAACTACTCGAAAATATGGCCTTGTGCCTTGTCAAAAGTCTCAAATATTTTAAACTATTTCTGTTACAACACAGATCGAAGTAGACCTATATGATTTATGACTATCATTTACGATATCTTGAAGTAATAAATTAGTTATCTTTTAAAGAAAACCTAATTACTGTTTGTAATTAATATATCATATTTAACTAACCATTGCCTATAAAATACTAATTACGTATGAAATCAATGAAGACTGCGTAACTATGTTTTCTGTGGTTGGATTTCGTTACTTAGATTAAATCTGACAACTGACAATTTACGAATTTCACAACGATGCGTCTAAATTATATTAAAACTCACTTAGATCTAATATTCTTCCAAATATTTCTCTCACCCACTCTCTCTCTCTCTCTCTCTCTCTCTCTCTCTCTCTCTCTCTCTCTCTCTCTCTCTCTCTCTCTCTCTCTCTCTCTCTCACTCTCACTCACTCTGTATATATATGTACATATATCTGTTTGCTTGTGTATGGACGTACGTATGTACGTGTGTATTATTCGAAAATGATTTGGATATAATTTACATTCACATATCGGTATTTAAAAATGTACGTGAATAAATTGCAATTTGATTTAGTTTTTTATTGTTTCTTTTCATTCAGCAGCGAGGTGTCTTGTTGCTTCCTTGATATTGATTCTCAGGTAGAAAACGCTGTTATATAATATACATCTCGATATATATTCACAAAAAGTAATTTATTTTATTCATACTTTATGTTTTTATTCCCTAAAATTTAATTTGCTAGCCTCTAAGCAAACTTAGCAAAAGTTGAATTCTAAAGCATATCTTCTTCTTCTTCTTCTTCTTCTTCTTCTTCTTCTTCTTCTTCTTCTTCTTCTTCTTCTTCTTCTTCTTCTTCTTTTTCTTCTTCACCCACTTGTTTTTTTTTATTTTCTCCTCCGCTTTATTTTAAATTTGTTTTACCGTTGTTGGTTGGTTTATCAAATTTGAAATAAAACTAAAATGATAATTATATTTATCTATGTCTTACCTTTTTTTGTTTATTTATTCCGTGTGTACAATTTTGCGTTATCGCTGAATACTAAATGTTATATCAAATATGTGTCTAGTATAATTTTCTATATGACTTTTGCTATGATTCACTGTTTACACACATTGAAGACTCGTTCTGCGCAATAGTTGACAATCAATGAGCTTATAAGACAACAACCGGGTCTCTACATGGTTTCACGACATGCTTAGAAGTAGCCAGATTTTCCTAAAATTACACTATCTCAAGAGAAAAAATAGACATTAGATAATGTAGTCCGTATTAAATAAAATTCTGAGAGAGCTTGCGTTTATCGCATTTTCATGCTTTTATATCACAAGTTTGCTCAATCAAGGCCGACCTGGACTGCTGCTGAAGAAGAAGAAGAAGAAGAAGAAGAAGAAGAAGAAGAAGAAGAAGAAGAAGAAGAAGAAGAAGAAGAAGAAGAAGAAGAAGAAGAAGAAGAAGAAGAAGAAGAAGAAGAAGAACAACAACAACAACAACAACAACAACAACAACAACAACAACAACTTTAAGAACAGCCATTCAGCTTAGTTTCCATTTTCTTGAGTTATGCAATAATTCATTATTGCTCACATCACTCATATTTTCGCTAAACTCATGAACGTTCCATCACTTTTTTCCCTATATATCGAAATCGTTATTCTATACCAGAAACAAAATATTTATCGTTAACTTTTAATTCTGAAACAGTTTCTTCTAAAATACATTTTGATGTTAGAATGAGGGAATATTTATACTGTTGAGATGGCAGATAAAAAGCAATTGCACTGTGTTAAATGTGAATGAAACAACACAGCTACACTGCAACTGAAATATTAGTCTCAAATATTTAAATAACTTGTTGCTTTGCTGTCATTGTTATAATTGTATTTGTCATCGTTTTTGCTTATCCTACATCAACTCTGTAGGGGACTTCCCTATTATGAAGATATTCAAGCATGACCTCCAGTTTTTTCTCTGACTGTACCCAGGAATACTTTCATCCGATATGTTCATTTTTTTAACATGTAAGCTTAAATTTGTTGGATATTTAGCTACTATTTCCAATGGACTACAGAGATGCACCTTGTTTCTTTGGCCTCTCTAGATGATTGCATTCTTTTACTTCTCTCGATTTACAATGCGAACCATGAAGGACAAAGTAAACACTAGCATTATTTCATTTCTATGTTTTTCAAGGCTAATAAAAGATTCTAAGTTAGGCACACACCCAAAGAATTTTCAGAGGAGGCAGTCTTCGATACCATCGACTTGTATGTCATTTCATCGATCTCGCCGGGGTGAAAGGCAAAGTTGATTCCAGAGGATTCTAAACTACATAGAAAGAGATAATCGATTTAATCAGATAATCAAAATAAAATATTTTGACTGTTAAGTTATATATTGATATCAGAATACTAACATATCTTAAAACATTCAACTACATAGTTTATTCAATTTAAGTATCAAATTGTGTGTTGAAGAAAATGAAATTAGTGTAGTTTTATTTTCAATTACCTATACGCTGTTGGAAAATTACACGATAACCCAATAATTCCTAAATTTTCTACACGTGAAGTAATTTAGTTTGTTAGAGTTGGTTTCCATAACAAAAGAAGAAAATTATACATTATATGAATTCTTGAAGATGCGATCTTTAGAAGATGTGGCACTTACCGCTTCCTAAAACTGGCAATTTTTTGCGGTAATAAATTTTTTTTCAAAATTGCTTACATAAAATTTGAAATGAACTGCCGTACCATTAAACGCAACACATATGAAACCAACATATATGAAATGCTGTGCTTAGTGAGAGTAGCGCCATCTATACAGCTATATGTAATTTACAGTTTTCAACGTAAATTATCGGTAAGTATATCCGTTGTGTTCTATACAATCTATGGATAATAAAACTTCATAAAAGCTGAAGCATGACACGAGGCGAGAGGAGTAGGTTTTGATATGTTAATACAAACAAGAATAATTTCTGGAACTGATTAGATATAAAAACGATAACTCCAGCTAATGACTGATCTAATGCAATTGATTAGTAAACATAATATGACTAATGAGAGAAGACTGTACGTCTGATAGCTAATCTCTGAACAGTTGTTACTATATTCCAATGAAGCGTATAAGGCACTCAGCGATTTATGAATATTCAGTAATATAAAAAAACATACATTGAAGCCATCTATTTAACAACCTATTTATTAATTCACAATAATATGATGTGTGTGACATTTTTCGTTAATTTGTATTGACATATATTGGAATTACTAAATAAAGATCAATGAAGTGTTCAGATATGAGGACCACGACCACTCCCTAGGCAGAATAATTGTAATGCTAGTATAGGTTCCATTTCTTCAACCGTCTGTATGTACGGTAAAAAGTATACAATTTGAAATAACTCTTAACTGTAAATTACACATTAAAAAAAACAGTCAAAACCGACGATTCGATCCTATTTTATGACAGATAAAAAGCAAAAAAAAAAAACTGTTGAAGCCCAAGTTCACATGTTACTAGATTCCAGCTGTGGAAGCGCCTCTAAGCTGCGCCCATAACCAAAATACATTCATTGCAACAAAGGTGTCATGGGAATGAAAGAGCACTTCAAGAGGCAATAAGATAACGAATGATAAATAATAAATGGCTAGTACTATTTATAATAAAATGGGAAAAAATATCATGCAAGACAAAATTATTTCCGATAACAAAAAGCGTAAAGCAAACTCGACAATGTTACTTCATTTAAGTACAGTAGTATATATCAAAGTTGGATTACTTTGCTGTCAGAAGAAAAAATGCATGAGCTCTATTAAATTTCATCCTAGACAATTCGGTGAAGGATAAATAAGATAAATTTCTAAGTACAGTATTACAACCATCATCTGTCCTCCCTTGTGTGCATCAGCAGTACTTTAATTCCGGATTAAGCTACTTCCTTTAGCTGCCAGGCGTAGTTAACATAAGTTTTAGGAATGTTACTTAAGGCAGATCGATACACTAAATTTCTAAACAATATCTCCTAGAAATTCTTTATCAGTTTTAATTTTTTCCATATTAATATGCAGTTTATATGTGTGTGCATGTATGTATATATGTATGTATGTATGTATGTATGTATGTATGTTTTCTTCTGTTTTTAATTATTTAAATTCTTCCTGTGGGGAAGGAGCTCGTTTCTAACAAAAATACAAAGCTCCATTGTTGTAAAGTAGATAATGTAAACAATATCACATTTTAAACTTGAGAGAAGTCTTGCATTTTTTTATTGCTTCACTTACAGATTGTATCTGTAATGTGCGAGTCAGTTGGTTGGTCTTGTTTTCTGGAAATCCAAGCTCATCCAGGCTGTCAGATAGGGAAATCCTCAGAAAACCAAGGGCACCAACTTATAGTTATAAATGCAAATTTATAATCTGAATATAGAAGCTGGAGGTGTCCGCAGTTATCTTCTTTCTCTCTCTCTCTCTGTGTCTGTCTGTCTGTCTCTCTCTGTCTCTCTCTCTCTCTCTCTCTCTCTCTCTCTCTCTCTCTCTCTCTCTCTCTCTCTCTCTCTCTCTCTCTCTCTTAGATTTTCAAAGAAATATTCTCATCAGCAAGACCGCTTATCTCCATGACGTTACACACTTTCTCTTGTCCGTCTCAAACAACAATATCCAGTTTCTTATGCTTACACTTCACAGCTATTTTTGGAATGTTCCAGCAGTATTCCTTGTAGTGACGTCTGTTTGCGTTTTCAATAACAGGGGGGGTTCTCTATATTTTTTGGAATGGTATTGTATATCGTTTGTACGACAACGTCCTGTTGCATATGGAGGTAGTAACTTAACGTCATTTTTGGAGGCAAAGTTAAAAGGAAGAATAGTGAACTGTGTTAGCGACGTATCAATCATATAGGCTACTACGTGATCCAATAAGATCTTCAAAGAGCCAACAATTATCTCTATAAACACGTTAGAAATATAAAAAAATTTATGCAAGGAAATGTTTGTTTTGAATCAGATTAGTTATGATTCAGATATACATACATATTTTTCCAGTACACACTGGCACCATGCATATGTTCCTAGAGTAATACTTTTTGTACATTTATTAAAAGGTGTCAGAGTTGTTAGAGCATCGAAAGCCGTGTATAGTATTCATTTCAACTCTTCATTTGGAGGTCAAATTTGCCTTTCCTACTTTCAGCTTTAATAAATTTGTTTCTCTCCCTCTCATTCTTTCTTTCATTCAATATTTTCTTTCTTCTTGACAAAAAATAAAAGAAATCTTTTGAACACAAACCGTTTATCTAAGGAAGAAATCGGCTATATATGCCCAACAAATATTAAGTCAGAAACTTAAGTTTCCATAAGGTGCCGAGTGCCCAGGAAAGAAACGAGAAAGAAGCGAGTGAAAAGACATACTTATTAGGTTATGGTTTATACTTTAAGATATGTATGAACAAACAAATTCATCGTCTTTAGAATGACGTTGATCATCATATAAATGCTTAAGGAGAGCAGTGGTTAACTAATAACACCATCAGTAGATTAATACGATAAACTAAAACAAATTTGTTTATAAGAAGTGATGTTATATTTTCTTTACAAGCTGTGCAGCCATGTGTTTTCTTTAAAACTTAAACTGTTTTGTTTGAGAAATAGATGATACACGATTAAGAAATATTTAAGACGAAATCCTATTCACATTAACATTATCGAACAAAAGCGGAAGCAGTATCCTTCGTAATATTGTTTGGTTCAATTGAGAAATGATGCTCCGGATCTCAATCGCAGTCTATTGTTTCCAATGTTCTGCTATATTTACTCATATATCGGTGATTCAGCTTTACAAATTGATCGTGCGCTATCGTCAATATAATTGAAAAGCTCTTATTTGTGTGTGTTTGTGTGTTTGAGTGTGTACCTGTGTTTGTGTTTGTGTGTTAGTGTATGTGTGCGCGTGTGTGCCTATGTTTGTTTATGTGTGTGTTAGTGTGTATGTGTGTATGCGTGTCTGTGTATGTGTCTGTGTGTCTGTGTGTGTGTGGGTCTGTGTGTGTGTCTGTCTGTGTACATACATATATACATGCTTGCATAATTGCAAATGTGATTGTATATTATATACACGAGGTCAGATCAATAAGTATCTGAACCTTGGCATAGTAACGAAGCTAAAGCACGTAGATTAAAGCCGCTAGAAATAGATTGATCTCTTACTCTGCTATACATGTGAACTAAGTTTTAACGTACTAGCTCACTTTTACTGTTTACAGCAGTGCTTGGAAGGAACGTGTGTAGCGTCTGATCGTCTCATTGATCATGACAGAGAAAGTTGTGGGGATACCTGCTAAGTGTGGAAGGAGCGTATGAGGCACACATAAGTGTACGAGTGGTTCAGACGTTTCCAAGATAGCTGAAAAAATGTCGATAGTGACGAACGTTCTGGGAAACCCGCAACCAGCAGAACTGAGGAAAACATTACAGATGTGTGTGCAGCTGAGGAGAATCGTCGAATCAACGTCCGTGACTTATCAGAGGATGTGCAGATAAGTTACGGTTCAGTTCAGTCCATTATCGCTGAATATTTGGGTATGAGACGCGTGTCTGCCAAGTTTGTTCCAAAACTGCTTTCAGCTGACCAAAAGGACACTCGGGTTTCAGCTGCTCAAGATCTTCTTGATTGTGTCGAGAACGGTGAAAACGTTTTGAAAACCTTGCGTAGGCCTCTGAGCAGGTATCGCTAGTCTTTTGGCAAAGTTTGATGGAGATACTCTGCTCAAATTTTTCTGTCATGGTCAATACGACGATCACACGCTACATAAGTTCCTTCCAAGCACTGCTGTAAAGAACGGAAGTGAACTAGAATGTTAAAACTTAGTGTGCATACACAACAGAGTTTAAGGTCAACTTGTACCAAGCGGCTCGAGTCTGCGTGGTATAGCTTCGTTACTATGGCAAAAGTCCTCATACTTATTGACCAGACCACATGTATACAGGGTGCGTGAATATATTATCTGCTAAATTAAGCAAAAATGAAAATAACACTGATATATCAATTTAACATAAAAATATCTTGAAATACTAAGGAGTAAATTTATTCAGTAAAATCGCCATTGGCTTCAACCATGGCGTCCAGATGACTTCGGAATCTTCTGCAACTCTCTTTGAGGTCTCTTAGTTTAAGTTGGTTAATGCTGCCATAATTCTTGCCTTCAGTTCATCTTTAGTGTTACAAGGAGTTTTGTTAGTCGATCGCTCAACTGTGCCCCACACCTAATAAAGGGGGTTGCAGTCTGGGGAGTTAGGTGGCCAGATGTTAGGGATGATGTGGTCGCAGAAATTGTCTGACAGCCATGACTGGGTTCTCCTGCTTGTGTGGCATGGTACAGAGACCTGTTGGCAGAGATAGCGTCTTCCAGAAGCCACTCTTTTGACCCAGGGCAGCACTAACCCCTCCAATCACTTGATGTAGGCATCTGTGTTGAGTCTGAGGATTTGAGGGAAGATGAATGGAGGCATAACGTCGCCACCACTAGTGATCAGTCCAAACACTATGATGTTGAATGGTTATTTGATTTTTAACCCTCTTGGAACATATTTGGAGGACACGGCAAGCCAACGGTTGTTCATCATTTGTTCGTATTCGAACTTCCGGCGCAATTGCCAAGCAATACAGCATGTGGTTTACAAATTTCTGGCAGAGTGAATTGCATCATGGTGCTGTTTTTCTCTCAGATAATAGCCAGGTGAGCCTACTATACTGTGTAGTCCACAAAATCAAAGACAAACAGTGCACATGCATCGAAATTAAAAATATAAAATGGCGACAATTTACCAATCGCACATTGTATATATACTTATATTGTATATTATATATTATTTATGTGTGTGTGTATATATATATATATATATAT
>NC_068983.1:71182357-71183337 GCF_001194135.2 Octopus bimaculoides
ATATATATATATATATATATATATATATAATATTATATTATATCATATATTATATTTCATATATGTGTTAGTATGTCTGTGTGTGTGTGTACACATCCACACAGTTGAACTTTACACACACAAATAGATAGTTTGTTATATACAGACACATAGAAGCACATATAGAGAGGAAGGAGTAGGTTGGAATACACTATCTCTCTCTCTCTCTCTCTCTCTCTTTCCTTCTCTCTCTCTTTCTCTTCCTGAATATAGATATTTATGCATTTATATATAAAATTTTTAATTCTTCTACATGTATACAAGATATATATGCACATAGCATATGTATATACGCATATTCCTCTACGCATACAATGCAATACGGACTTAAATAAATACGGTAATCGTCATTGAGGTTAAAGAACACATGCCACTTGTCGTGATGTGTATATGTACAAACTATATGAATCTATTTTATCGACTCAACAATATTCTTAGCTTAGATTTGTAATATGTTAAAGAGAATAACCTAAAACACAATTTTTAGAGAATTCTGCGTTTATGAGAGAAGAGATTTAAGATGTGATAGTATCTAGTATTTTCCCTACTTTATCTAATCTAAAATGCATTCAGAGTTGTTTCTTTTTCTTTTTATAGTTTTAAACGATTAAATATCTTCACATGATATTGTAGTTTTGAGTTTCCTCCAAGCCTGACCATGTTCTCAATCAAAATAATCTATATAAATCAATATTGGATTAATTTTACTACTTCAAATCTATGATTGCTTTCGGTAGATGGAAATTTATATTTCAAAATGCATTAACCCCTTAGTGGCTTCATATTATAACTACATAGTGTTATACATACATGCATACATACATACATATGTATATATATATGTGTGTGTGTGTGTGTGTGTGTGATTGTGTGTGTGTGTGTTTGAATATTTGCGTGTATGTTTGTGTGCGAGCGTTTCTCTCTCTCTCTCCCTCTCTCTC
>NC_068983.1:71183389-71185554 GCF_001194135.2 Octopus bimaculoides
TGTGTGTGTGTGTGTGTGTGTGTGTGTGTGTGTGTGTGTGTGTGTGTGTGTGCATATATATATATACATATCCATATATATATATCATGAAGAAGATCAACAACTTGGTTTCAAAACACTACAAATCACTTACCGATAATGAAAGAGAATACATCACCAATTTCCAGCCAAAACCCAGAAACTTCTACGGCTAACTGAAAATACATAGCTCAAAGAATACTCAACATGCAGTAAAAGAACAAGAAAGTGAGTACATCAAATTACTATATCCAAAAGACTTAAAACTTAGACCTATTATAGCTGGTCCAGCATGCCCTACACACCATCGAAGCAATTTTATTGACATTGTTTTGAAACCACTATGTACATACATACCCAGTTTCATCTGAGATGACATCGACTTCTTGCCCCATCTTCCCAAAGCAACAGAAACGAATTCACGTTTACTTAGTTTTAATGCGCTAAGCCTTTACACCAATATTCCACATGATTTAGGAATAAAGCCGATTAAATAATGTGTAGAAAAACACAGAGAAGAGATTCCCAACAGATTCACAGTGCCACGTGTTGTTTCGGGGAAACAACACATTCTTTTTCAATGGAAAGAATTACATTTAAATCAAAGGCACGGCGATAGGAATGAGGTTTACTCCCGTTTACGCGAATTATGTAATGGGATACTTAGAACAACAACTCTACCAAGAAGTTGAGGAAAGCTATAGCACTGAATTTAGAAAGTATATTGAAAAGGCATGGAAGAGATAACTTGACTGCTTCATAATCTGGACAGAATCTCTAAATACTCTAGAAGAGTTCAATATTCACCTGAACAACCTACATCCATCTCTCCAATTTACAAAAGAGATGAGTAGTACCAAATTACTATTCTTAAATATGATGGTAATTAAAAAGGACACCACCATTACCACAGATATATACCTGAATTTTAAGTCGTGCCATCCATCACATACAAAACGCAACATCCAATACTGCCTAGCCAAAAGAATTTGCACCATTGTAGAAGATGCGAATATCAGGAATAAATACGTAACAGAACTAAGAGAATTTTTACTCAAACAAAAATACCCGCCTCTACTTATAGAAAATGGTATAAAGTAGGCTATGAAAATACCCATACAACAACTTAGGACAACCTAAAAAGAGGAAAACAAGAACAAGTGATACCATTTATAGTGACACACAACTCATGTCACCAGAATATCTTCAACATTGCCAAAGCAAACCCAATCATCGTTCAAATTACTGAATTAAAAGATATAATCACGGATCGAGCTATGGTTCTTGGTAAAAGACAGCCCCAAAACTTGAAAAAGTTATTAAGAAAAGCAAGTTTGACCTTAGCAACAAAGACCAATCACTTTTTGATTTTCTAGGTGTTTACGCTCGGTTTGCATTCTTGAGTATTGTAATATCTTTGTTAATAGAATGGGCTCTTCAATATCTTTACATTGTTTGGTTACCCAACTTTCTGTTGCTTATCTTATTTTCCTCTTAATATTATTGTATATTCGTGCATATGTTTCATGTATCCTGTTCTTTCTTTTGTGTTTCTATTATTACTTTCCCTTGTCATATATTTATATATATAAGTACATCCAATATTCTGTTTGAGATTGATAGTTTCAGTTTGGGATGACTTATCTATAGAACTACACTAAGCATCGCATCAGTTGTGAGCTTCTATTTGAATGGTCCGGGTAGGCTTGCATATTCCCAGGTAGCGTTATATTATGTTTTTAAAGCTGTTTGACAACGGCAGAAGTTGTAGTCCTCTCTATAAGTGTCGAAATTACACTGATATCCGTCAAGCTACTGATGAGGGGTTTCCCTGCTTTGTTAAGTTTATTCTTTAGGACTCTATGTTCTAAGATTACTTGATTGATATTATAAAAGTTCAGGTATGTTCGTTGTATGTTGTTTATATGCTTATAAATTTCAATGTTTGATTCTGAGATTTGCTCGTGTGATCACGTAGATTTATTTTTATATATCTTCAAGTTTTAAGTCAAATATGTAATTGAAGAGTTTTTAAGGATTTTCGGTTTGTGTATTTCACACCTTAGGATTGTATGCGTTTACATTATTTAAATTCATCGAGAAAACTTATCTTATTTCAACGGTATTGGATAAATACGTTGCATGTA
>NC_068983.1:71189671-71197124 GCF_001194135.2 Octopus bimaculoides
TATATATATATATATATATATATATGCTATTTGTATAATGCAGTTTGGAACATATATTGTTTATGTATGCTGTTATATTTAAAATGAGTTTGTTTGGGGAAACAATTATTTCAATTATAGAGAGAAAGAATATTCATAGAAAAGTCGATATGCTATAAAATATCTCAATGCACGACCTAGAAGAGCGAATATATGTAAAATACAATAATTAATATAATGAGTAGTTTAATCATATCAGAGGAAGCGATTTCATGATGTACTATGGGAAAAAATATGAGTTACTATATTTAGGGTAGGTGTTATTACAAAACTATCATGTAACATAAAAAGAAACTAAGAAAAATTTTGGATTATTTAACCATCAATGAGTGATGTTTATATATTGCTCTTAAAATTTTTCAGCAACATAATTGTCATATAATATCTTATTAGATCTGTGTGTAATGCTGTATGTTTATGGTTAGTAATGGTAACATGAAAGCTGCAGATATATTTTTTCTTAGGATTATAGAAGAGTGTAGAGAAGAAATTGACTAAGTTTTTACATAAAAGTTTAATATGAGTGTTTTTAATATAGAAAATTACAATCATTTTGCATGTGCTTAGGAGCTTGATTTATTATGGGGAATAAGTATGTTAGTAAGGTGTAGAAAAATTAAAAGAAGATTTCTCATAATTACAAATTATCAGTTTCCAAATTCTAATAACTTACAGAGATATAGTAAACATGGTTTACTGTAACATGTATATATGCTACTAATGTATAAGTACTGGCGCCCATAATAACAATAATAATGATGATGATGATGATGATGATGATGATGATGATGATGATGTGGCACCTCAAGACAGGTACAATACCAGTGGTTGTAGGAGCACTTGGAATGATAAAAAATGAAACTTAAAATTATTTAAGAATGATCCCTGGCTTACCATCCTGCAGGAAATGCAAAAGATTGTCTCAACTGGTACGTCACATGTATTGAGAGGAGCATTGTCACTGTGACCTTTCTTTCCTTTTCCCCCTTTATTTTCTTTACTTTTTATTTTCTTATTTTTTCCTTTTCCTCTCTGCCTTCCCCTTTTTCTCTATTACATAACTTTGATTACGAGTAGAAGTAGTAGGGGAGCATCATAGTCATGTGTTGAGGGGAGTTCTTTGGGGTTTGAACACTTCACCTTTAGAAACATGGATGTTTCGTTCATCATCCTTATTCAGGGACTTTTTGAGCGGGATGGGCAACTCGACTTGAAGAAAATTCTAACTGGGCCCTACTTGCAAGGTCATGCGCTGTTTATATTGATATGATATCACCATGTCACGCACATATGGTTGTGATGCACGTGCCTGGTGTATCCTTATCAGACGGGTAGTCAGGCGGGGTGTACTGGGCTTGGAATATGTTATCTCAGTGTCACTTTGATGGTATGCACTGTCTCTCACTCATTAATAATAATAATAATAATAATAATAATAATAATAATAATAATAATAATAATAATAATAATAATAATAATAATAATAATTTGTACATCGGGAACTGTAAGCAAAGATATAGGCAAATGGTTGAAGGAAATTGAAATATAATGCCCTGTAGAGATTCCACAGAAAGTCGACCGTTGAGAAGTAGGGAAGATTATCAGATGGTTTCTAAGCACTTGAAAGATTTCCGAAAGATAGTGAATACCTAAGATTACCCGTAACCCACATAAATCCTGCAAGGATTGAGTGAAATCAAAGGTAATAATAATCTAACGATGACAATGACGACGATGATGAGGATGATATTGTGATGGGTATTAATAAATGTTTATTAAATGAAAGTTCTAATTTAATGATAATTATAAACGTAGTTTAATTATAGCAATATCCTCTGAATGGATAATTAAACATGTTAGGAAAAATTTTAGGTAATATCGCATACATGGGGTTGTAAAATTAAACGGAAGCATGTTCACCGATTAGAATTGTGGTTTATCCCAAATTTATGATTTGAATAGGGAAGAGGCTTAAAGAGAAAGGAGCAGAATTACAGAATGTGTATACATACATGCACACACACACATGTGCATGTGTGTGTGTGTTTACATAATATATATATATATACAAGTAAGTCACACACAAAATCAATTAGAACGGAAGTAAAGTTAAATCTTGATTGTTCGAGAAAAAAGGGACATAAACATATTGCTTTGAAGCTTTCTGCTTGCGCAGAAAAGTGGGAGTCCCATGAATTATTATCTGATGATAGCAGAGAGATAACCAAGCCGTAAATAGGTCTGTCAGTAAAGAGTCTTCTGAGAGACAGTTCCACGATTTGGCAAACACCACTTAATGAAGACTTACTCTATTTGGTTCTCCTATCTCTAGCATGAATTCAGAAGTTGTTTTCATATTGTATTCATTAAGGTTGTCGAGTACGTCTTTAAGAAGCCGTCAACAAACCGTGAAACGGCCAATTTGGAGACCACCTCACGTCCTTATCAACGTACAAGGAAATATTTTCGGGATTGTTTTACCTTATATGAGGGGAATGGATGAAGGAGCGGGAAAATGGGAGACTAAAATATATCTGTTCGCAGATAAAAACTATTAGAAATGTCTTATATAAAAGACAGGCAGAGCACATTAACAAAATATTTACATGGGAGGTTTTCTTGCGATGTACAAAGACAAATTATCAACGAACTTTTAGAATCTATTGACATTGTTAATAATAGTGTTGTTATTTTTTTATGGTAGCTTTCAATATGCATTTTAATCCTAATATTGATTCTGCTTTTTTTAAATTTTGCACAAAGCCAGCAAGTTCGGGAAAGGAGACTAGTCGAATACATCTACCCCACTGTTCAACTGATACATACTTTTATTGGCCCCGAAAGGATGAAAAGCAAACTCAATTCCGGTGGTATTTGAACTCAGAACGTAAAGACGGACGAATGTTACTAAGTATTTTGTCCTGCGCTGTGATGTGCTTGCCAGCACCGCCTTAATTTTATTCTTAATATTAACTCAACGGTGAGGGGCGGTGAGCTGGCAGAATCGTTACCAGTTAAATACTGGGGACGATGTGGTCGACTTACCTAACTCCACCGAACTTCCATGCTTTGTGAAAAATTTCAAGCCAATATTAACTCAAGGGTGAGGGCGGCGAGTTGACAGATTTGTTAGGACACCGAGCAAAATGCTTAGCGGTATTTCGTCTGTATTTCCGTTGTGAGTCAAAATTGCGGCGAAGTCGATTTGCCTTTCATCATGTTGAAGACTTACCCATTCTCCCGAAATTCCTGCCCTTGTGCCAAAATTTGAAGTCAGTATTAACTCAAAGGAGGGCGGTGAACTAGCAGAATCGTTAGCATGCCAAGGAAAATTCTTAGCGGCACTTTGTCCGTCTTTATGTTCTGAGTTCAAATGCTTCCGAGTTCGACTTTGCTTTTCATCCTTTCGTAGTCGATAAAATAAGTACCGGTTGAGCTCTGGATTCGATATAATCAACTAGCCTCCTCCCACAAAGTTTCAGGCCTCAGTATTTAGGCTTATCCTTTTGATAACGATTACAACCGTCAAAGCGCCTCCTCCATTCCAGATTTTGCGCCACCTCCGATTCGCAATTTATTCACACATTACTCTGAATGTTGAAGCTTTGCCTTTTGCAATCATTGTTCATATATTTGTAATTTTAAAATTTTGTCTTGTCACTATTGATATCCTTGGCATGTGTGTGTGTATGACATATTTTGAATATATAATTACAATGTTCATCGTGTATATATGTCTGTGCTCATCTTTCAATGACATGTATGCCATAAGGTCTGCATATCTAACGGAGGTCTCAAAAGACATTTTAAGAGCCATAAAGATTAGAACTTAACTGAAGCTTTTGGTGGTCCAAATCGGATATACAATCTATGTGGGTGTCTTTTCAAAACATTGGTTTAAAAAAACACACTCCAGACGCCATGAAGTTTCTAAAGTAGTAAGACTCTGCATAAAGAGTAGACAACCACCATATATATATATATATATATATATATATATATATATATACACGCAGATAGATAGATAGATAGATAGACATGTAAATACATATGCATATACGTGTGTGTGTGTATATATATATATACTCATTATATATATATATATATATATATATATATATATGTATATATATATATATATGTATATATATATACATATTACATATATATACATATATTACATACATAATAATAATATAGATTTAATCAAAAGATTAAATGTGGTACTTAAAATGTTTGAGGCACCAGAATTTGGTAGGGTAAAAACCAAAAACAAAATTAAGAGATTTGGTGAATAAAATTTGAAGAAAAGCAACAAAAATTCAATAGGTTATAGCAGTACGTACGTTTCGTACAGATTTCATTTATTCATGTAGTGAGAACTATATACATGTGTGTGAGTGTGTCTTCATTAGGAAACAGGGATTTTACAATATCTTCAAATTCTTTTGATTCCCAATGATAATTCTTTCCTCCTGTCATGTCAGGTCATTCAACCTTGGCACCGTAAACAATTAAACTACTCTTATAATTCCACTCAATTATTATCTGTATCATTATACTGTCCTTGTTCGCATTTTACTTTGAATGGTAGAAAGCACTCTATGAAATATCGTGGTGCGAACTCTCACCAATGTATTGCTAAGAGCTTGACTTATGATGTTTTCGACCATTGTGATTCGGTAATTAGTTTTCTATTATAATTACTTCCATATTAATAATGCAGTATAGGAATACAAATCGATCGTAGTGCTCGACTGTTACATTATTGTATCGACCGCTTCAAGTATCGAAACCATAAATTAACTGTCAAGTTCTGAGATCGATTTATATTCCTTGCTGTCGTCAACATTAACAGGATTTAAACTTGAACTTAAATATCCGTATCTAAATACTATTGTTCATTTTTCTGACTTTCTAAAAATTCTGCAATGCATCATGCGTTTTATGTAGATTGATCTTAAATCCCTTTATAGATTGTTTTTGGATCTTTCCCTTTTCGTGGGCAACTCGATTAATTCATTTTCTTTAACTAAACACTTTGAAATTTCGAATACTGGTAGAATGTGTCATATAGAACATCTTTTACTCGTAACGTTGTTGAGAAAAGTTTCTATTTACGAAGTTATTTCGTGTTAAAGTTGTCTTATTTCTGTAATTTCAACCAATCAATGACGCGTATTCAGCTGAATAAAATTACTGCTGTTGTTTGTCAACAACAACTTCCGGCGGTGTATATTTCGTTTGTCATTGTTATTTATGACATAGTTCATGTCAGTTACGTTCGTATGAATAAACGAGTGTATCTGAAGCACATTTACTTCACGAAACTACCATAATCGTTCGTGCATTTCTACTGCTTTTAGGGGTTTTTTTTTTTTTTGTTTATCAGCTAGTATTTTCGGAAAGACTCTCATCAAACACACACACATTTTTTCTCGCAAATTATTGGGGTTTTTTGCCAAAAACCCAGCTTTTGGGATACGTAGATTCCTGAAAATTGCCAAAAATCGGAATTTTGAAATTGTTCCGCCCAACCCTTACCCCTCCCCCTCCAATTTCTTCAGTTTTCACTTTTTCCCGTAACCCTAACACTAAAACCCAACCCTAACCCTAACCCTAAAACCCCAACTCTAACCCTAAAACCGTACCCCTAACCCTAAAACCCTAAAGCTAAAACCAGTACAAATGCACGAACGATATCATAAATAACAGTGACAAACGAAATATACACCGCCGAAATTACCGATACACGACAACTTTAACACGAAATAACTTCGTAAATAGAAACTTTTCTCAACAACGCTAAGAGTAAAAGATGCTCTATATAACACATTCTACCAGTATCCGAAGTTTCAAAGTGTTTAGTTAAAAGAAAAATTCATTTATCGACCTGCCGATCAAAAGGAAAAAATTCTTGTTTTCTTATTTTTGTAGTGATATATATACGTTAGATGTGAAGGTGCGTAGCTTCGTGGTCAGGGTATTCGGTTTATCATCGTATGGTTGTCAGTTCGATTCCGGGAG
This sequence comes from Octopus bimaculoides, assembly GCF_001194135.2. Taxonomy (NCBI): domain Eukaryota; kingdom Metazoa; phylum Mollusca; class Cephalopoda; order Octopoda; family Octopodidae; genus Octopus; species Octopus bimaculoides. The sequence continues at coordinate 71,195,738 of NC_068983.1, forward strand.
ACGTGTTGTGTCCTTGAGCAAGAAATTTTTTTCACATTGCTCCAGTCCACCCAACCGACATAAATTAATTGTACCAGTAATTCAAAGGGCTAGCCTTGTCATATTCTCTGTCACGCAGATGCCCCTGAGAACTACCTCAAGGGTATGCATGTCTGTTGGGTGCTCAACCACTTGCACGTTAATTTCATGAACATGCTGTTCCGTTGATCGGATCAACTGGAGTGTTCGTCGTCGTAACTGATGGAGTGTCTTAAGGCGGTGAGCTGGCAAAACCGTTACCGTGCTGGAAAAAATGCTTAGCGGAATATTTTCTGACTTTACGTTCTTAGTTCAAATGCCGCCAGTATGTACTTTGCTTTTCATCCTTACCAGTTGAACACTGGGGTTGATATAATCCATTTACCCCTGCCCTCCAAATTGCGGGCCTTGTGTCAAAACTTGAAACAAATATTTGATCCAACTCTCTGCGCTTTGAGTTCAAGTTGCACTGATGTTGATAAAATATGTTCCAGTCACCGAAGTTTACTAGAACAGTTAGAATGTCGGTTAAGATGCATTGAGATATATGTTCCGCCTCTTCGCATTCTGTTACCGACGCTTTTGATGACAATGGTACCAAGTTGTATCGGCCGATATCGGATGCAGTCTACGTGGATAAATGATGGTGACTTGGAGACAAGACAGTTGTATGAGTAACGAAAAGCCAGTCTTCCTCAAAGAATTTTGCTAAGTTACAGACATATATGCGTACTTGTATAGTCAACTTTGACCGATGCAAGCTCTATTTAGCTGAAGATTTAGTTAAAGTATACATACCAATACAAGTGTATTGCTTACCAAAACGGGGCTATGTTATGCTTTCATTAGCAACAGTTGCTACTCCGATTATACTAACAAAAACTAAATTTTCTATCGACTACATTATCTGTTAGGGTGACAATAGATATTTAAGTTAGTATATATGCTGCTATGGATTCAGCATGAGTGCTATAATCAAACTTTAATCGTTAAATGAGTACCGGAAACATAGTAGATCGTAATGTAATTGTTACATTTGTTTGTTATTTTCTCCCTCAAATTCGTTTGTGACGTAAATGATAACAATTGTTTCAACAGAAAATCGAAACCTCGTTTCACCGGAAGAATAACAACAATAATGAAAAATGCTAGTAGCTTTATCGATATAGCAGTGTGAAATTATTAGATGTATGGATTAATTGAACTCTAAAACAACAATTCACTGTGACATTTTCACGTTCTTGTACAGATAATATAAATGCGCAATTCAAAATTATGCACTTCAGTTTCTAACTTTAACAAGTGAAGTAAATATACATAATATGGTTGAACTTACGTCACACACACACACACACACACACACACACAC
>NC_068983.1:71197217-71199001 GCF_001194135.2 Octopus bimaculoides
TATATATATATATATATGCATTTATGCTCCTTTTATCCACTTTGGAAAACTCCTGTAGAAAGCATATCAAACAACAATTGTCTACGACAATTAAAATTTTTTGTATCATTATCACCACTACATCGCTCTGTCCTTACTCTAGAATATTAGAGTCAGTGACTCCTTCTCCCCACCCACATCACTAGAATTTGGGTTCGTAAGTCACAATGAAAATGCCATGGGTTACACAAACCTGTGTACATGTCACCAAGACATGAGATACTGTAAAACATGAAGCTATGCAGAAAGTACTTTTGAGATTGCTCTTGATTAGCAGTGTCAATACAAATATTCTACTCACGCTTCTACTGAAGTTGCACGAGAAATCAAAGTAAATCCTGACTGAGATACAATTATGTGACTAAAGATAACATAATGAGATTGGACATTCGTACATGGTAGTGGGCCACATGCCCGTTTGTCAGATACTAGTGATACAATTTCATTCACTTCTGATGTTTATAAGAACCAGGGCATTTCATATAAGCATTTAGTGCTGATTGTTTACCTACAGCATATGGTGATGGTGGTGGCGGTAGTGGTGGTGATGATGATGATGATGATGATGATGATGATGATGATGATGATATTGTTGTTACTGTTGTTGCTCTTGTATAATCTGTATATATAATATTCAATTTAACTGAGTAAGTATTATTGTCATGCACAGCAACATAAGAGCAGATTGATGTGACATTTAAACACATAGAAAGCATCATTAATACCTTATTACTTGAAATCGGAAACATATTTGCGAGGGTGGATACGTACATAGACATGTACTTACTAAGACATGTACAGAGACACGCACACACACGCACATACACAAACACACACATATATCTCACAATGAACTTGTATGCAAGCAGAAAATGTTCACTTTTTGTAAATATTAAAGTTTAGAAGCAGTAAGTATTTGAACTTATTGCTTCTAAAAGTAGTTTATGTCAAACTGTAGTTCTAGTTAACTATTCATCGCCACATCTCAATTTCGATGGCTACTTATAAAATAATGATCTTGTAATCCATGCTTAATGAAGCACGAAATGTCTCATATACGCAGCATAGTAACTTATAATCATCTGATAAAATAGTCTTTTATATAATGAGCTACAAATGTAACATTGGCTATATTCGCAATGCGCAGAATACAAAGTTACGTGTGTGTGTCTGTGTCTGTGTTTGTGTGTGTGTGTGCAGTCCGCCCGTTATTTGCCATTCTAGCGACTGATCATTCACTGTTTATTTTTTCTTTTATATATCAGTGCAAGGGAAATATTTTTCAAGCATTCGGTTATAGTGGATGCTTGTTACCGATAATGCTCAAATACATAAAAATCATGTAATCTAGCAGTTCCACCACCATTGCTGATTATATTTCTGCGTCTTTTAGCACTATGCGTCAATAGGATAAGCATTCTTTAGACGGATACCGCAGTACTGTGGCGTTACATCATTATATCTACATTAAGTAAGATATACAGATTATTATTCAGAACTAATACTGTCCTTGTCACTAATATCGAACGTTTATGTGTGTTTGTGTGTGTGTGTGTATGTGTGTTTCTGTGTGTGTGTGTGTGTGTGTGTGTGTGTGTGTGTATGAGAGAGAGAGAGAGAGAGTGCGCGCCTTTGTACCTTTGTGTGTGCAATTGATTATCCTTATACTGGTTTAGAAACCGATATCATTAATGCTATGTCCCTTTATGACCCCTAACTTAACTTTTTTAACAAGCAGCAACATA
>NC_068983.1:71199173-71200132 GCF_001194135.2 Octopus bimaculoides
TATATATATATGCATATGCATATATATGTATATAAATATAAGTATTTAAATGTGTGTGCGTGTGTGTGTGTCTGTGTGTGCGTGTGTGTACTATATTAAAATATAGAAAATTGTGTATAGCAATGAGAGTATGAAACAATGCATAAACGATTCCTCGAACACCTTACTTGGTATGCGTTCTGAGATAATGTATCCTAAAGAAATAATAAAGATTCAGATGAATATATTCGGATAGCAAACTATGCCTTGAGGCCTTTTTTTCGCTTATATGCAAATTTATTAGATTACGTAAATCAGATACTTCAGAACGGCACATAATTTTCCTTTTTACCTCGAGAAAACAGCTTTACAACATGCTCTATCATTAGCGTAAGTTGCTTACATATATTCTCATTTGAATACGCTATCTATTACAAAATCTTCTTCGGGAGATCGTCTATAAGCAGATGGGTTTAGCGTAGTTGTGTTTACAGAAATATGGCGAGAAATATATTCCAGTTAAAATGTCATTGTATAAAGACGCGGGCATAAAGCTCTAACAAAGTTTAAACGTTCGTATTGTTTCAAAGTAACGATAACTGATCAAATTATTTAGCTACTTTCCCTTCGATTATCTTCCTGAAATATGTCTCAAAGAAATATTAATTTTCTTTTTTAGACGCAGGTTTACTTGTTTCTTTTTCAATTAGTAGAGATGAGAAGCCATATTTTCTGCAGTTTCGGTATGATTTCGGAGTCAAAAAGTTAATCGATCACACACGACTGTCCATAGAGAGGGAAGAACGAGATTAGTTTATGGAACTGCGGCGCCTTCCTAACAATTCTTAGGCACATACGCATACACATATATACATATATGCATGCATACAGTCATATTTATGTGTGTATTTGTGTACATTTATATGTAAAAACATATATGTATATACATACATACACACACACACACACACACACACACA
>NC_068983.1:71200142-71200828 GCF_001194135.2 Octopus bimaculoides
ATATATATATATATATATACTCACACACACATATGTTGTAAGGTTTGAAATTGTAGAATGCGACACGTCGGAGATGTTAAGTCAGCAATTGAAACAAAAATGGATTATTTCTGTCAAAGGTATGCTTGCTGTGAGTGACGTTGTAAAAAGGAAACAGTCTGAAATATTTCTTAACAAATATCGAATAGCTATTCAAAGTAACATGAAGATATTGACAAGACTTGTCCCAGTAATAAAGACAAGTGGCTTGTCATGATTGTAGTAATAATTGGTAAAGATTGAATACAAAAGAGAAGAAAATTAGCCTTCATAAAGTTACAGGTAGCACTTGAAGTAGTTAGGTAAGAGGTTTCGACGAGAGACAGGATTACCAGTGCTATCAAGTGGAAAAGAATAAAACAACGAATGAATAACATGCAACAAGTAAAGATGAAAAAAAAAATGATTTTTTTTTTTAAATCCTTCAGCGCTGGAATACTTCATCTAAAACTCAGTTGTAAGATAATTTAAAATATGTATCTTTTGAAAGTTTGAAATTTTGACATGTTTGCAATATTACAAGATTGTTGACACACGAGAATAACTATGGCCCCAAACTGATATTACTTCAGTCTCAACTGTTGCTTTTTTTTTCCTTTCCGTCTTTCTTAAAACTCAGTTTTATATCTAGAATTTGAAATGTTCTA
>NC_068983.1:71201410-71209269 GCF_001194135.2 Octopus bimaculoides
GGAAAGATTTCTTTGGCGGTGAATGAATCATTTACATTTTATCGTACACTTACACACACACACATACACACACACACATACACACACACAAACACACATGTATATAAACATGTGTGTGTGTATGTGTGCGTGTGCGTGCATATATGTATGTATATATATATATATATATATATATATATGTATGTATGTATGTATGTATGTAGGTAGGTAGGTAGATATGTATGTATGTATGAAGGACGTATGATTTGTATAAAATATAATGTGTCGGTTAAGTTACAAATCTAAAGTTATAATATATGCCAAAATGAATACATAACTTTGGCATATATATTCTTTAAGAAATCTTCTCACCACAATAGTGTTCAGGGAAACTATGGATTTGAGATATTAAGATAAGGTGAATATGTCAGCAGGAATATAAAATACATTGTATAAAATATGTCTACAAACATTGATTAGATATCAAAATGTGTATATTCAATAGTTAGGTGTGAATCAGTCAACATAATTTGGTAATGCGGTAAATGTAGACATGTGTATTTGCAATATGATCATATGAGCTCATACATAAGATTATTTTTTTCCACCTGAATTCATAATTAGTCTGAATACTGGAATTGCTTTTGTGAATTCGAATAGTAATAAGGCTTCCTTTAAGATTCTAAACTCTGTTCCTTAATCATGTAAAAATATTCTGCATAAGGATAATTTGTGATATCATAGCGTATATTGCTTTACCTATCAAAATTAAAGACAAATGTAATGATCGCAGTGACTGATCCGATAAAATTATGCTGTTTTAAATTTGCTTCAATTATTTAATTGTTGATGAAGCAGATCTGATTAATCTGGTTATATTTCAACTCTATATGTATCGCCTTTCATGTTTTAGAAAATTTAAAACTATGCATGTTTATCCCACGCAATAGTGCTGAGTAGCACAATCAATTGCTTTACCTTTTTTACCAGGATTATTTCGTATCTATTGCTCAAACATAAAAATTTGCTCCACAGGGTATGGAAATTCGACTATTTCATCAACCACAGTGCTCAATTTGCAACGTAATTTATCAACTACTTTCAGAATAAAAGGTAAAGCCAACGCAAAACTAATATGGTCGTAATAGTAGGACATTTTATCCAGCATCTTATTGTTTTAAGTTAAAATACCTATCAATTTGTAAAAATATTAACACTTTACATATTTCTCTAAATTTCTCCTTCAAAAATTGTGTCGAACGTTAAGAAGCAAACTTTACTCTGTTACTGTTATTGTATATCTCCTTGCAATTGCTTATAAATCAATAAAATATTTAAGACGTTATGTCAACTTGACATACATACATTTTTTTCTCAATGAGAAACACATGCATAGAAATAACTAGGTTTTCTTTTATTAAACAAAATGAAAGAAAAACAGATTTAAGGTTAAAAATTTAGAAGTGATTTTGTTTTATGCTTCGAATCTGTATTTTTCTTATATTTTCACAAAATACTAAATGCAGCATTTGAGTGATAGAAACATTACGAAAAAGGTTCGATATAAAGCTCATAATGCAATATGAAAGTAGTTACTTTTGCAAACTTCAACAAGTTTCGGTCGATCGATTTGTTGATATGTGAAGAAACAAACCTTTATAAAAGGAAATATTTTATAGAAATGTAAATTGAATATTTACTAAAGGTTTTCAATTAATTCTACTGCAACCTCTGTTCATTAAAATACAAGATTTGACAATATGGAGTTAAAGGTAAGCAATATATAAACCGACATGACATACCGGGATGCTATTAATTTTTAATTCTCTTCCCTTTTCTTTTACTAACTCATTTTCAATGTTCCTTTACCACGATTCAATACCCGCCCTAATTCCATTGTACATACACTTCATATCAGGCCAGAGTAATTTAGATTAAAGTGGATGTATACTTGTCACAGCGTCCCCACTACTAATGGGCCTTATATATACACCTGTAGCTAACATTTGAAATTTGCTCTTATTTTCGAATTTACAGATAAACTTTCGTTGTATTCACTCGTACATTAATTGATTTCCCTGCCCAAGCACGTCGAGTAATATACCCATAACTAGAATCAACAATATTCAAGCATATACATATTTATATAATAGCTTAGGTTGCGACATTATGCTACAGATACAGTAATCTTCTATGTTACATGTGTAGAAATACAGAACAAATTTGGGGAATGGCTTTTAAATTTTATTTTAGTTCATTGTTTATAAATTACATACATAGATGATATATATCTGATTTTATTTATTTACTTATTCAGCTTTCGAAGCCTATATCTCTTGTTGATGTTGGGTATTTTCAACATTGGTGAATTTGAAATTTGTTAGTGGAAACAGGATTCCCCTTGATTTTGCCAGTATGTTCATATATGCGTGTATAATGCAGTAAACTGGCAGAATCGTTAGCATGCTGGGCAAAATGCCTGACTGCATTTCTGAGTTCCGGTTCCACCGAGCTCGACTTTGCTTTTCGTCCTTTCGAAGTCGATAAAATAAGTACCAGTTGAGCAGGAGTTGACGTAATAGATTTACACCCTCCCTGAAATTACTGGCCTTGTACCAAAATTTAAAACCAAATATGTGTATGTTTGCGCGTGTATCTCTTACAAAACATAATTAATGTTGTTTTATATTTAAGTGATGAGGAATTATGTACATTATTTACATTATTTACAATTAACGGATATTTGTTCTCATCTTGTTTCTTGTTAACACAACGTTTCGGCTGATATACCTTCAGCCTTCATCAGGTGTCTTGGAGAAATTTCGAACGTGGGTTCTCATTCCGAAGGTATTTTTCGATGTTATTATTATTATTATTATTAACCACTACGCCATATGCCCTTGGGTATATAGTGTAGTGGTTAAGAGCGCGGGCTGCTAACCCCAAGATTCCGAGTTCGATTCCAGGCAGTGACCTGAATAATAATAATAATAATAATAATAATAATAATAATAATAATAATAATGATGATAATTACAACAACATCGAAAAATACCTTAGGAATGAGAACCCATGTTCGAAATTTCCCCAAGACACCTGATGAAGGCTGGAGGGTATATCAGCCGAAACGTTGTGTTAACAACAAACAAGATGAGAACAAATATCCGTTAATTGTAAATAATGTAAGTAATGTATAATTAATGTTATTTATATATGAATTTAATACATAGATATGGGGACTTATAAACACTATAGATATATATAATTATAAACGCCATAAACGCAGCTGCACTTAATTTGAAACAAACAAGTGTATGTATGCTAAAACGCTTGCCTATTAAAGCGTCATGAATTTATTTCTATGAAAGACATGAACACTCCTGTAAGTGTTTCATACTGACAGGCTTAGTAGGAGCTGTGATTCATATACTTCAGATTTGTGGCCTACCTGAAACAAGATCAGCAATTGTGGGAGAATCAAGAATACATTATTATCTTTACTTAGTACAAGATTAATTTATGCTAAATGAGTTCAGATGCCATGTGTGACTGTTAAGATTGATTAATATGCTAATCTACTCTGCTCAAACTGAGTCATCAGCATATATGCTATTCATCTGATGCTGACTTTTAGGCTTATATTTTTATTCAAAATCGTGCTAAAGTATTCAGAAATGATACTGACCCCACAGGAGAGATTCCTATGTGTTATACTGAATCGAAATGTTTTAATTTTTAAATCTGTCTTTGTTCATCTATACTATAAATTGCAGTGTTCTTGATTGCTTGATTGATTGATTGATTGATTGAGTGTCGGCAGATTCAATCGAGAACGGTGCAGTGGAATCGCGTGAAATTCAGCACAGAGCGGCAGCATGGTCAGCTCATGTTCAGGAGATTTTTATTGCCCTCCAACACCCATGGTTACCGAGATAATCGATTATTACTTTTTAAGATAGGAATATCCCATTCAAAGTGGGTAGGGGCGATTTTGCTGCTTTTCCCATGCGCGAAATTTTACGAAAAACCAGCTCAATAAAGATTATTTTTTTCCAAGTGATGTGGCTGGGTTTGTTTTTCGAAAATTTTAATCAGAGGCACAGAAAAAAAATAATTTCAATTTTTTGTGCATTAAAAAGCCAAAGCTGTTAGACGCTGGCGTTCAGCGATCGATATATACGCAGTGAACGTTTTCTCCATTTGCGTGCAATAAGGCTTAGGGCAAGCGAGTGTAACATCGAAATAACTTGAAAAGAATGCATGTGGGAATGCCGTTATAATGAATGCTCATTTAAATGTATTTTGCATGGAGTTGATGTACTTTTTAACAGGAGAGGAGTGCCTGCAGGCTAGTTCTTCTCAAGTTAATGCATTTTCAGGTTCAATGTGTTTCAAATAAGTACTGACAATTGAAGGTGATTGCAAAGACAAAGAACTACCTGTTTTTTTTTTAACAATTTTAACAGTGAGAACATTAGACAAAATATGTTATTGACATTAATAGTTTGTACCTCAGCTAATTACTGTTGAGAACTGCATAATCCATGTATCATGTTAGAGATCTAAAAGGTATTTTCGAATTTCATGTCTTTTTTAAATCCAGGTAACGCTGGATATTTCTGCTAGTAACAGTATATGTTTAAGTATATTCTGACAACCGTCATTAACGCACGCCCAGTGGCTGCATAATTCGTTATGTTTTCAAATAGCCAATCATAGAGATCTGCCAACCCACCTACACAGATAGATATTTATATGTATACAGTCAGACAAGCATAATATACGTATGTTCGAATTCAAATTTTTCGTGTGTTACTGTCGTTATTGTGAAATAGATTTCAAGGAAACTGATATCTTGCATTAGGTAGTTGAAGTATTACCCAAACAAGAGACACAATGATTGTTTGTGACAAAATGCAGTTTAAATCACATCTATTCACCTTTTACTTTGCCCTTTCGTCCATGTGGTTCCTCCTTCGCTTCTTACTTGTAATCTCTCAACACAACTTTTTGCTACATCTATATGAAACAATTATTCTCTTTCGCCTTTTACTTCTTATCTTCTATTATTTTCGACAGTTATGCAAATGGTTGCCGCGTTATCGATTTCTAGTATGAGTATCTTAAGAAAGATTTTATATTGTGATGATATAAGATTGCTTATAGCATGCTATATATTCTCAATTAGAGATGTAATTGTCGAATCGCTTCAAATGACTTCATTCTCACCACATTGCTCATAACTTCGTAGCCTTCTTGAAATGATATCCATCTTTAACAGTTCCCGCAACTCAACTTACTTTAATCTAACAATCTGTAAATTACATAACAAGAATGATGCACTTGATTGGTTGTAGAGAATCGGACATAAAATTAATCAAGAGTAGAATAACATATATCTAGTCTTTTCGGATTATAAAATGTACGGAAGCAAAAGAGGGAATGTTTCGGCTTTTATTAATATCCACTGGGCTAAATCTTTCTTTATAAATTCACATCACAGCTGATTGAACCACTTTTAACCTTTCTGGCACAATGCTTTTCTCTGTATCCTGAGGAGATACAGCAGCAAGTTCTGGTCACTCTCGAATTAACAACAGTTTTTATTATCTTAGTTTATTAATCGCAAACCCTACGAGGAGCTTGAAAAGTCAACACGGATTAATGTATTGCATTTAATTTCTTTGACGCACTACATATGATAAGTTAGTACATATAAGGTTATTAAATTTCTTTTATAAATAACTTTCTAAGCATCATTATTAGTAATTATGTATAGGCATAACGTCATACAATAACACTACCTCTCTTCTTAGTGTATTTGAAAAAGAAAACATTTAAAAGCGCTTGTTTTGGTTTGTTTGATGTTGAAGGAAGGATAAACAAACAGATCACTAGATACAACAACTGAATATCATTCATTATCTATGCATCTGCAGATAAGGTTTCGTTCCATTTTCAGTTAATTCTTATTCAAATATTGCGTAAAAGTAATTGAACTTTCCTTGTAGATACATACTGAGATGTTACCTCATCTTTACTGGGATCCTGTCATGCACCAATACACGACCTACTATAATGATGCAGGACATAATTTATTTGGGAGAGTCACAAGTGGCTGACTATAAATTGACGTAGTACTGAACAAAATGTAAAACAAATATCTTGTTTCGCTGCAAATACTCATTCTATCAATGACAAATATAAAAAAGGGACTTAGCACAGAAGATCTTAAACCAATAAAATATATATAGATAACGTGAATTCCCTTTGATATTGTCATTGTGTATACCTACATTAGACATTAATGAATAAACTTAAGATAACTCTCGTTCCGGTTGTTACTTCTCAACCTATACAAGTGTATTTGTGCGTACACGTTTGTGTATGTATGTGTGTGTGTGTGGGTGGGTGTGTATGTGTGTGTGCGTGTGTGTGTGTGTATGCGTGTGTGTGTGTGTATGAACAAAGGAATGAGGAGATAGGTATCGTATTTATTAATCAGTTACGATCGTTTCAATAACCGGTGGGATTGTTATTTCAACCTACATACGGGAACAAATGTAGACAAAGATTATGTAAGTCCAATGCAATATTAAACGAAAGTCCCAACTGATCATATCATCCTAAATATTGAACATAAGTGAATATGCTCATAAATTAAATTGGTAGGAAGATCGTTTAGTAATGGCAAGACACAAAATAAAGGAGTTAAAGAAGGAGAAATTCGTGTAAGTTCCTGAGAAAAAAAACTATTGTGACGATAGGGTCACTAACGTAGACAAGAGTTAGGACGAAGTTAAAATTAAACACTCTGAAAGGAAAGATTCCAGTAGCGGCAATCACTACAATGGCTCTCAAATATCTATTAATTAGGGACAAGGCAAGCCTAAAGAGATTTCGAAGAAACATGAAAAAAAAAGGGGGTTCAAGAGTGAGGTAGGACTATAGCCGACATTTTCGAGATTCTTTCTATCTTAAAATTCTTCTACAAAGTGATTAAATTAAATTCTTGATGTTGCCGATACTGTTGTGACTGAATTTTTGTTAGTTCTCACTTAAGAATTTATGGCCCACATAACCAAATAAAGAATGATTCAGCACTACGATTTAAATGCTATACGTAATGGTCTGAAAAGAGAAGCAATCGGATGATGATGCATTTACACACATGTTAAGTCTTTGCTACGTGTTATAAGATCGCAGGCATTATTTTTGTTGAGGACCGCAAAAAATTCCATTCATGGGAGAGCTAATAATATATATTCAAGACGACAATTTCTCATTTGGCATACGAAAGGAGCAATATTTTTTTATAGTTCAGTTTAAGGCAATATCTAAAAGCAATTAGCTACATTGGTGTTAACACCAATTAGTATGTCGCAGCTTTAAATATGTATGAAATATGTGTGTAATGTGTGTGTGTATGCGAATATATATACATGCATACATATGTACAGCATTATATGAGTATTGTTTAAATATTACTGTTAAAACTGTGCATGAACGAGAATACAACTACTCAATTTCTAATGGAAATCTAATCAAAATAACCCATCATAATTAGAGTATCAAGAGAACAATTTGCCAATCCCTAATTATCATTAACTAAAATTTATGATTTTACATTTTAAAAATCTGTTATTGAGCAACCTATGCTATTCTGTTATGAATATATAACAACTCTCAGCAATGATAGTCTTTCTTTTTCTCTATAGAAGTCGTGCACATTATACTTAAATGCATATACATACATACATGTATATGTGTGTGCATTATGTATAAATATATATATATACATATACATTCACACACACACTCACACACACACACACACACACACACACACGCACACACACATATATATATATATATATATA
>NC_068983.1:71209301-71211507 GCF_001194135.2 Octopus bimaculoides
ATATATATAACAAATGTATAATTTACAGTTAAATATTAAAATGTTTCCTACAGATATTTTGGAAACGAAATTTTTAAATTCTCAAAATAAACAAGTTAATTAAAATTGAAATATTTAAGTTAATTAAGTTAATTAACTGAGACTTTCTCTACAATCTTCATTTCAGAATTGCATCTAATAACAGACACCAAAGAATGAATTTCAAACATGTTTATTGTTTCTTAGCTTCATTAATAGCTTATGGTGGGTTGAAGAAATGATATCTATTATCTTAATCATGTTAAAACAACACTGACACTATAAAATCACCCGCTCCTTTATCGGAAAATTATAAAATATATATTACATAAAAACATACCATACAAATAAAAAAGACACATGCGATAATTTCTTTAAATATTAAACTGTTCTTCGTAGGTTAAATCCTACTGGACTTGTAAGTAAGCTACTAGATGTCTTGTAGACAACTATGTATCTCTACTAATGGATACGAGTTAAAATGCATTTGATTGGAGAACGGCAGCCAGCAGGTGAAATTACTTGCCATAACCTTTTTTCGTTTTAATTGGTTACCAGCCGTTTGTTTCGTTATTTTATTGATATATTTTTCTAAATTAATTTTGCAAAGCTAAAATAAAGTCTTTCATTTCTGTTTTTAGTCCACAGCATTTGAGCCTTTACATGTTTTGTTTCTAACTCCCGTCTTCTTAGATGCGTCTTGAAATACCTGGAAATGCATTATCTTTAATATTTTTGCTCTTCCGTTTTTCTATATCTTTTTCCTTTTGCCCTTGATCTCTATTTAAAACTTTTTTCTGTATAGTTAGCTTTTTATTTGTACTTAATCGATTGTGTATGTATAGAGGAAGGTTTTCTATTTCCATAATTTTATATTATTAAACTAATAACCCTCTTTTTTATTTTTAAGTTGTAGTACTTTTTTTTTTTTTTAGTGTGGGTTTGAGACATATCATCACTACTATGAGATTTTTTTTTTGTTTTGTATTCAGTCTTTCTTTACTTTCTGCTGTATAGGTATATTTCTACACGTTCTATCTAGGTTCTTCTATTCACTTTATCTACTTATGGATATACTAAATCCTTACGTTATGACTGTGGCATTACCTGGTGTACTTATAAATCTCTCTTCCCACTGAGTTCAACATCTATTAGTTAGACTTTTCCTGTTATCTAATTTTCTAATTCCTTCTTAATACACTCCGTCTTTTCTCTATGTTATATCTGATCAGTTTCACTTATTCCTAAGTATCTGAACGGGAGGTTTTGTACTAATTCTCTGATTTCTATGTTTAAATTCAGCTTTATCAATCATTTTGCTTTTTTCCCACCTTTGTGCATTTCTATACTCATCACTGATGTAGTCAGCATAAATGTCATATAGACAGAGACCTATGTACTGAGAACTGAACTCCTTGTTTCCTGAACGAAATATGTCATAGGTCCGACTAGCATTTCTTCTCACGATAATTAACACCCGAAAAACCTTTCATCCTTTCATGGTTGAATAAATACGTACCTGTTCAACACTAGGTCCGACTAGCAAGTAAACTGAATGGCATGTGATGATTGACGAGAAATCCTCATCGAACGTCTCCAAAGAGCAAAATTAGAGTAGAATCAGTTACGTTTAGCAAATAAGTAAAAATGATTTTAAATTTTTGCACAAATCCAGTGATTTTGGGAAGGGATCTAAGTCAATTATGTCGACCCCAGTGTTGAACAGGTACGTATTTATTCAACCATGAAAGGATGAAAGGTTTTCGGGTGTTAATTATCGTGAGAAGAAATGCTGTCAGACCACTGACAACGGGTTGCTGTCCACGTTTACAAAGTAATCGGAGCTAGTGAAATCGAGAGCTGTAAGAAGTGAAATGGAAGTAATGATAATAATAATAACCCTTTCTATTATTGGTACTCGGCCTGAAATTTGGGGGATAGTCGATTAGATCGACCTCTGTGCGTAACTGGTACTTAGTTTCTCGACCCTGAAAGGATGAAAGGCGAAGTCGACCTCGGCGAATAATAATAATAATAATAATAATAATAATAATAATAATAATAATAATAATAATAATCATTTCTACTATAAGCACAAGGCCTGGATTTCGCGGGGAGGGGTACAGTCGATCACATTGACCCAGTACTCAACTGGTACTTGACTTATTGACCCTGAAAGGATGAAAGG
>NC_068983.1:71212520-71223528 GCF_001194135.2 Octopus bimaculoides
GTGTGTGTGTGTGTGTGTGTGTGTGTGTGTGTGTGTGTGTGTGTGTGTGTGAAAGCTAAATAGAATGGTAGCATTATCATCATAGTAGGTAACCAGCTTTGATTTGAAACGCGGGAATATAAAAATGCGAATATGTCAACGCAACGCAACACAGACTACAAAAGAATACTTTCACTCTTAACTGGCTGTATCTCTTTGACTTTAAACAATTTATGAAGGTATGCGTATGATTAACAAATATTTTTACCGGCAGCGTAGCGACGAAAAACGACCTAGTAATAGTAATAATAATAATGATTTCAGATTTTGGTACAAGGCCAGCGATTTCGGAGGAGGTGGTAAGTCGATTACTTCAACCACCGAAGGATAAAACGTAGAGTCGACACCGGTGGAATGGGAACTCAGAACGTAAAGACGGGCGAAATACCGCTAAGCATGCCGCTTGTACTTAATTTATCGGCCCCGAAAGGATGAAAAGCAAAGTCGACCTCGGCCTAATTTGAACTCAGAACGTAGCGACGCGGGAAATGCCACTAAGCATTTCGTCCAGCTTGCTAACGTTTCTGTCAGCTCGCCGCCTTAAATAATCCTTTCTATTCTAGGCACAAGACCCGAAATTTTGGGAAAGTGGCCAATCGATTAGATCAACCTCAATACGTAACTGGTACTTAATTTACCGACCCCGAAAGGATGAAAGGCAAAATCGAACTGAGAACGAAGCGATGCGAGAAATACCAGTAAGTATTTCGTCCAGCGTGTTAACGGTTCTGTCAGTTCACCGCCTTCAGTAATAATAATAATTCTTTCTACTGGAGGCACAAGGCCTTAATTTTTGAAGAAGGGATTAAGTCGATTACATCAACCCCAGTACTTATTTAATCGATCCCGAAAGGATGAAAGGCAAAGTCGATCTCGGTGGAATTTGAACTCAGCAAGTAGCAGCAGACGAAATACCACTAAGCATTTCTCCCGGTGCGCTAACGATTCTTCCAGCTCGCCGCCTTAAATAATAATAATAATATAAACAACAACAACAACAATTGGTGATGGTAGTAGTAGTAGAGTATGTGGTATTGGTAGTAAAAGTAGTAGTTCCAGCAGGTTTCGTCTTGTTGCGTGCTTTTAGCGCATAACTATACCCACATCTATGTAACGCGAATACGTGCATTGTTTAGTATTAGTTTTGCATTGGCTTTTTATACATGCCTTATGTAATATGTGTGAGGTTCTCTGTAGTGTCATATCCAGCGTTTTGCATGTGCGCAACTCCTGGACATCTAAAACTATATACTTTACATTTGACAGATATTTGTCATCTTGTTTGTTGTTAACACAAAGTTTCGGCTAATATACTCTCCAGCCTTCATCAGGAGACATGGGGAAATTTCGAACCTGGGTTCTCATTCCTAAGGTTTTTTCGATGTAATTATTATTATTATTATTATTATTATTATTATTATTATTCAGGTCACTGCCTGAAATCGAACTTGGAATCTTGGGGTTAAGAGCGCGGGCTACTATAACCCCAAGATTCCGAGTTCGATTTCAGGCAGTGACCTGAATAATAATAATAATAATAATAATAATAATAACAATAATAATAATAATAATAATAACAACAACAACAACAACAACAATAATAACAATAATAATAATAACATTAATAATAATAACAACAACAACTTCGAAAAATACCTTAGGAATGAGAACCCACGTTCGAAATTTCCGCAAGACACCTGATAAAGGCTGGAAGGTGTATCAGCCGAAACGTTGTGTTAACAACAAACAAGATGAGGACAAATATCCGTCAATTGTAAATAATGTACATAATTCCTCATCCCTTCAATATAGAACTGTCTAAATCTTTGTTATCTAAAGAGTCATTTTGAGGAACACTGTAATGCTATTTCTAGCATGTAAAACAACCGTGTAGAGGATTGCTTGTTGACTCGTTGCTGTTCTGTTATTTTTAGGATACGACACATAATCTCCGAAGAATGCAAAAAGCTTTTAGGAAATTCAGCTATGAATAGAAAGTTGTTAAATCTTTTAAATCTGAGCTTTGTTTTCCTATAGATTAAGTCATACATGGTGTGTTTTGTGGTATTTTTTACATGTTTTGAATATCTTTTTCTAGTTTTTCTGTTTTTAAAGAAATTTGTTTTCAAAGAATTTACTGTGACAAATCTGAAAAGATGACCGACTAAAGCATTGCAGCTGTAAAATCTGTAATATAAATAATTAATACTGGGTGATTGTGGGAATAAAAATATCGATTTCTAGTATTGGTACAAGACAGCAAAAATAATTATTTTTGTGTCAGGTGAATTGTCTATTAAATTGACCCCAGAAAATCTCTACCTATGAATTATGAAAGACGATTCGAAAACGTACGATCTATCCCACTTCTGTTTTTACCCCCAATTCTGTTTTTACTCCAATTCTGTATCTAGCCCAATTCTGTCAACCCCGTGTTTTATATTTAACTGATCTACAAAATTAAATATCTAGGTTATTGGCCTATTTTGGAGAAGAGTGACCGAAATCCCTCGACAATATTTATACAGATATATATATGTGTGTGTGTGTATGCATATGTGCGCGTATCTGTGTATTTGTGTATGTATGTGTGGTATGTATGAATATCAATATTGTATACACGTATTTATATCTATGCATACACACATACAACTCAGAGGTGATCATAGAATAGATTCCTAATTGGTGTCTACAAGAGTTTTGATGCATTATGAAGAGAATATAATAGCTAATAGTTTGATGCATTATGGATATAATAGCTAAAAGTCTGTTGCATTATGATTGTCTAATAAGTATATAAATAGGAAATTACTTGTAATGAATAAATAACTAGTCTCGGACTGTTCTCTCTTCACGTGATCTGAGGAAGGCATAGTCCTTTTGTTTAATTTGGGAATAGGTAGGCATTAATTTCCATGTGATAGACACCGTTACTACATCATTAAGAATATTAAATGCATTTCATTGACGGATTAGAACTTACATTTACATATCACTTAGCTTCGCTTAATGTTGGTTTACTAATTGAATCAACAGAATGAACGAAAGTCAAAACAGTTAAATGTTTATATTAATGTTTCTATTTAACACTTCCGCTTTCGAAAATTCCGCAGTATGAAACTTCAAAAAAGTCGACTATAAAAGATAAAAAAAAAGAATGTCCATTACCAATAAACGTCTTCACACAATACGGCTTCAAAAGAAAATGCTATAAAACAAAGCTGTGTATCTCCACTTAATATGATATTGTATATATGATGTTTGCACAGCTTCCCGTCTTCAAAAGAGGCTTTGTGTAATTTAATGTCATTTTGAATAGTTTAGTAGACAAAACATAATCTATTCAAAATGTTATCAGTCATATATGTTTTTTGATCAAGTGAGTCTCTATCCATTGTATTTGTTTTTTTTTTTCAGGCACTGCGTGGCGCTTTTATGAATGTTACAAAGTGTATCAATTGTGTTTTCTCTTACCATCTGTGATCAGTTCATGAATATGATTTTGAAGTATTAATACCAAAGCCCCAAAATGTACCACCTTCGCAGCACAGAATAGGAAATTTTTCTGATGGTTTTTGATATATTAATAATATTGTGTTTCCCTTACAGTTTCTAGATGTCATGCATTTGCGTAAATGTATTTATACAGTGGAAATCAGTGAAACAGATTTATCAATCGTGAATTTAGTACATGTGGAAATAAACATATACCGCTGCTGAAATAGATTAACTAGTGAACTCTTATAATGATGTGATAAGTATAATGAAACAAAAGCATAATAAAATTTATAGTAATATAATTTATAGTGAGATTTTCTAGGCTCCCTTATCAATAATTATCCTCCAACAAGAGAAGATGCCTATTATAAATAATTTTATATGCATTTTAAGCTTTGAAGAAATGAGAGGTAATTATTCTCATGTATATTATGTCTTGATTTACCTCATACTTTCAACTCTTTATAAAGACATAGGGGCAGTATAGAGACCCACGGCATATCTTGGAGATATAAATCTGGTGGAGCTAATTTAATCATAACTAACTTCTTCCAGATAAAAAAGCTCAACCTTTCGCAGAGCTCATACCCCAAAATGTATGGAAGCCAAAAGGCAAAGTTTAGGATGACCGAATTTGAACTCAGAACAAGAACGAATGCCACAAGACATATTATGCGACTTCCTCATAACTAGCTTCGCCGCTTTAGAATTGGATAGCAACATATATAGTACGCTATGTGTGTTTGTGTATATATCTACAAATTTTGTAACACACAACCCTTTCAAGTAGTGGAAGTTGTTCCCCCTTATATGATTTACATGCTAAATCATCAAACAGGGGCTCTAATTACTAACTGGAGTAAGTCTATCTATTTTTTGTACTCGACAGTTAACTATGCCGTATCCTTTATATCATAATGCTCAACTAATGCTTATATGTTCATAAATTCTGATTATTAAGAAGATAATTTTCAAATTAAATAAAATTTGCTTTTTCAAAAATTATTTCAACGAAGCCTCTTACAATACTTATATATTAAAACATAAATACAAATCATGAAATAAATGTTTACACATTTTTCCCTGCAATAAAGTTGGATACTATAGCCGTACACTGAATAATCTGTCACAGACTTGAATAAAAGGTTATTCTTACATTACAAAGTAATTTGTAAATGAAAGTGTTAAGTGATATTCTGAAAATAAATTTAAATATTAAATGCAAATCCAGAGGTAGGGGAAATGCGAAATCATTCTAGACGATACTCCAAAGAAAAAAAGGGGGAAATCAACCCCGAGAATAAACTGTCTCAGAGTGTCTAAGCTAAATATTGCAAAATGTTGATCCCAATTACTCTAGCTTTCCTTCACTTTAATATCCTGAAATAACTAGCAATAATGATTTATTGTTCTGTCAAAAAACCACAATATGAAGGGAATTAATAATAAATGTAATATTTACGCCTTCTCTATATTTCAGTAAAGTTACTGGTTGGTTTCGAATGGGACTCGAAACCGGCTAGCAGTATCAAATGCTGTTTATTTTTTAAAAAAGAGAGAGAGAGAGAGAAAGAATTGGGCAGAGTTTATAGAGTAAATCTCGTATACAAGTAATGTCAATAAGTTTCTAAAAGGAAATCCTTTTCGATCAACCTATGTTGTGTCCACCCAAAATAACGTCAATATAAAATCCATATCAGAAGTTCAAGTACAATACTCAGTTACTGTTTATTTTTCATCACTCTAAAGAGCATATGGAACGTTGTTACATATTTAAGAACCAAGAAATATAATATCCTTGTTTGGGAGTGGATAACTTAGATGCTTTTATGAGTAATAATTGTATCATTTGTCTGAAAACAGTCAATAAACTTAAAATAACATATTTATGTAAAAGATACTTCAGCACAATATATTACTGAAATCTTGACTTTTATCAAATTGATGATTTGTAAGATATCAATTGCTGAACCTTTTCAAGAAAACTTAGCAGAAGAAAAGGTTAGGCTAACATTTACACCATAATCACCGGATTTTTTCTCAATCCGCTAACAAAGACTACTCGACTGTAAAATCAATGTTTACGACATAAAATTGACCTTACCATGAACATAATAGACTTTGATAGCGTGAAAGAAGAGTTTTGTCAGAACTGAAGTTTTAGGTATTAACCAGTGGATTAAAATAGAAACTGAATAGCTATTACATTGAAGCCGTCATGTTTACGTTAAAAAAAGGTTTCAAGTACAGCGTATATTTGGCAAAATATAAAGTACATTTTAATTCACACCAATTGAGAATTTGGAATATATAGTTATTCGTTCATAACATCGAAGTTCAACGATACGGTCTTTTACTGTATATACGGTCAATAAATACATAGATGTGTGTTCTTGTTGTTCTTCTTCTACTTCTTCCTGATAGCGTTCGTGGCAGAGGTAGTGATGATCAACCTTGATTAAGGACACTTAAAATCAAATATTTAAACTGTGATCATCTGCTTTAATTTTTATAAGGAGCGATTGCGCAGGTGTTCCCTCGTTAGATAATCATGCTGCAGTTTTATCTTTAGTAGAGCTTGGTGTTACATGCTTAACATACATCTACAGATACAATACTTAAACACATTGCCAATGTCTTATCCCAGAGTCAGTGTTTCAGATCATAAAACGTAACGTACATCTATATTCAGACAACCTAATCTAGGTCCTTCATGCCTAGACTCGCGCCCAAGTTTCATTCTATTGACTTCCACCACAGATCACCCCTTTCCAAATTATTTATAACATATTTTTACAAAATTTTGATCCCTTTTAATTAATACTATAACCCATGGAAGTGAAATAAGTTTTCTTATTTGAAGGCCATCTTTTTTATCCGGGTATTTTTTATATCTTTGTTGGGTGTTTATTTTTCTTTGATTTGCATACGCAGATTAATTTTCAGAAGTAGTGGAATCTGCGTGTTTTATTTTTATTTGATATCCTTCTCTAAAGCTAACTATTGTCTCAGTGATTCTATTCAAATACTGACTTTCCCAATTTTATTCTGTGTTTGCTTTTCTCTCATACTCCACTGAACACTGCTAATGTTGAGTATCTGTTAAACTACTTCAAAATAGTAAATTCTCATATAAACAAACACAAATTCGTACGCAACGGGTATAGTCAATATAATGAATCTCATTACTTGACTACTACTCATTTTATCTAGCCCAAGAGTAGGTGAGAAGAAAGTCAAAATCGATCCTGTTGTAATTTAAAGCGAGCACGTAAATGGTCAACCGCTTCTGCAGTCCATTGTCCGCTTTATAACTGGTCTACCGATTCTGCTGTTCATTATCTCTTTGAACATAATAAATAAAGTTTCTCACATAAGCAAAAAGCCTGAAATTTCAGATGAACTGTAGAACATATCGAAAACCAATATTATACAAATATTTATTTTAGTGACTCCAAAAAGATGGAAACCTACATTTACCTGGGGCGGGGGCGGTCATCCACCCCTTTAAACAAGGGTTTGAACATAAACACAGTGCACTGGGGAAAGGAAGAGGCAGTTGAATATAACATAGTAATTAACCGTTAACTATTTTAGCAACCCCGGTAAGTATTTAAAGTTAGTCTATGCGTCATCCGACTACACCAAATATCTAGAGAATACATGCACTTCTTTCTGATGTGCTTTCATTAAATATAGTATCCATAGATTCGTTATGTTTTCCTAGATACGGACGCTGCTTATTCTCCAGCTCTTCTTCTTTGTTGATGAATCCTGTTTGCGATAGAACAAAGTATCTATACGATACACTAAGATAGTATCAGTAGCATCCTATTAATAAATTAAGACTAACAGAAACTGATCCAAGTTTAACGGCTAAATTAAGCGTGTAAAGTTTACGAAATTTAAACGCTAAGCTGTTATATTTATGCCTTCCCAAAGAGTATCGCATGAAAGAGAGGTAAAATTTTTCCAAACCAAGGATAGAAACTGGATAGTGAACACACTCAAGTAAACTACGCCCAACAGTGTATGAATGTACCTAACAAACATACAGCAAAATGTGTAACCTGTTTCTCTTGGACCGATTATATTTTTGTCAGATGTAATTTTCGTGGCAAGCATCTATCTGTCAATCACAAAAAGAAGTAAACTTTGAAGAACATCAATGCTTTATGATTACTTCAGTAACATTTTGTTTTTTACATTTTCGTTCATGCAAAACAGTTTACTCCCATCATTTCATTTACGTAACAAAAGTAAAACTATCTATTTCCGAATAATTCAGCGCATTTTAACTAATAGTCAAGGAAAAACTGAAATTACCGATCCCTTATTCAATAAAACTCTTTCACGGCTAGAAATGTAATTCTTGCCGGGAAAGACATGATGGGAGTAAGGCGGCGGAGGATACAAGATAAGAAATAGGAAAATCTTTTGTAGCGACTCTAGATATAAACTCTAGTCATTTAAACGGTCGATATCAAAGCACATTCAATATGACAATAGGATAGTCTAAGTGCAGTATTTACTTAAGCTGAATAAAGATATAAAAACAGAGCCAATTATAATCGTAACACCAAGAACGATATTAAAATTTCAACTACAGGAGTGCCAATCAAGATGTACATCACTTTGATCAATATATTGAGTATAGCTTTATGATAAATCTGCCACATACATACACGTACACGCATTTATATACATATATGTGTGTGCACATATATACATACATATACATACTTGCATATATGTATGTACACATACATATATATATAGAGAGAGAGAGACAGACAGACAGACAGACAGACAGACAGACAGACAAACAGACAGACAGAGTGAGAGAGAGAAGGTGTGAGAGAGAAGGTGAGAGAGAGATTCATATACATTGATTTATGAGTGTGGATGTGTGTGCAATCTTTTATTAACTGTGATTGCAACGCGAGTTCTTCAAAACCAGAGGCACTTGTTATACAAAAGTACACACCCACCCACATACGTACATATATATATATATATATATATATATACATATATATGCATACATATATATGTATATATACATATATATTTATACACATGCACACACATATATACATACACGTACTTATACATGTGAACATATTTTTATGTATGTGTGTGCGTGCGTGTGCGCGTGTTTGCAAATACGGTAAACGTGTCGGATTAATCAGAAAGTAGCATACAAACCTAACATCACACAATATAATGAGACATGAAAGGAGTGTCAATCTTTCCTAATGATAACACAGAAAACGACCGATTTCCATAAATATAAATGTGTTTGTATAGACAATACATTTTTTTCTCACTATGTTTATTACAAAAATTTGAATGCTATAGAGGGGAAAAAAATATGGCTAAATTTATCATCATGAGTGTCAGGTCAATTCAATTAATAGAAAAATAACAAAAAAATGCTCTGAAATTGACATATAACAACATTATTTTCTGGTAGCAAGTTACTTGTTCACCGATACATTTAGAGGAGAATATTCTCGTAAATGAATAGCTGAAATGTCAGCTAGTAGGCACCGTAATGTGTTTCTAACATAATATTGCAAATGTTAGTGTTATAAATACGATGATTCTTATCTTTGAACCTTAGCTCCAAACTCATAAGTGTTTTGTTGATGTGAGATGAAGAATCTGCCAGTTTGATGCTAGGGTCTTTTTGATAAGGTGACCAAAATTTAGGTAAACATAGAAAATTTAGTCAAATAATAATAATATTAACTATTGTGGATAAGGTGGTAGAATCGTTAGTATGCCGGGCAAAATGCTTAGCGGAATTTCATCCATTGTACGTTGTGAGTTGAAATTCCGAGAACGCCGACTTTGCCTTTCATCCTTTAGGATTCGATAAAATAAGTACCAGTCGAGCACTAGGCGACTTACTCCCTCCCCAGAAATTGCTGGCCTTGTGACACAATTTTAAAATATTACCTTTTGAGTCTCTTGTATGATCTACAATTTGGTATATGACTTTATCAAGGCACAGCAATGTCTTTTAAATTTGCTGTCTCTGGCAGAAGTGAGAAGGAAATTGTGTGAAGGTATCGAATTATCCTCAGAGCGGAAATCTCATCCTCGAACATCTGATCTGAAAGCTTACAACATAATGGACACCGTTAAAAGTACACAAATGCCTTTACTTATATGCTAGGTCACAGTGTTTAGCTGGTCAGCAGAATAGATCGACCACCAAAAATACTTTACAATGCAACGGTCTTCTACACAGTTTCTCTCTAACTCAGTTTCACGTAGAAGTTTCGATTTGACCCGAGGATATTTCAGAAGGAAAGAATCTTTACTCACGTAATCGAAAATTAAGTGTCTCAAGCTAACGCTGGTGACTATGCCCAAATTTTAATTTCACATTTGTCAAACATGTACTTTTCAGCTTTAACGTTGTTCTTATTTAATCCAAATCTTCTCAAGCAAATACGTGATCGATTAGAGTAGAGGCTACTACCTCTTGAAACATCAGTTTGTAACTGGAGCTCCTTTTGGTTGTTATATTTACCAAAACGAGTGGTCATGTAAAGGCTTCTCGTTGTCTTGTGGTTACAGCTTGCGCTTGTTTCATTCTAGGCATAAAAAATATAATACAAACCAGAAATTTGAAAATCTAGTGTATTTTTATAAGTCAAGTTACAATAATTGCTAACATGTGTAAGTGACATATCTGTCAGCAATTTTTGTTTTACATTCATCTTCGGCCCAAATAAAATAACCTGAGAACCAAGACCAATTTTTCATCACAGATTAAACGAATGACCTTCTTTTCTGTAACCTGATTTCTGTCTTTCTTTCACTCTTCACGTTTGTTTACTTGCCTATTTTTCTGCTTTACATTTCGCAACTGCGTGATTTGTAAAAGTTAGTTCGTACATACGTATATTAGTTACCTTCATATGTATATTAGTTACACATTTATTATTATCATTTACTATTTACTACCATAACAAACATATATTCACACACATATACAGATATATGGGATATCTCTTTACTCCGTCTGGAAAGCCACATCTCTTTTTCCTATTTCTGCTTTAGTTTGTGGATATCTGATAACCTTGCTTTTTAACTTTCCTTTAAAATGATATATTACGTATGCTTTCCTTTGAAGTGATATATTGTGCTGTGTATTTGATTTTGATTGTATTATGTATTGTATGTTTGATTTTGAAATTTCACTGTAGTAATATACTTCAAAGTTTTCTCAAATAATTGTAGCTCAATATCACACGAATTAATAACTACACATAACCTTCTAATTTTCGGTCACATTTTAACATATACTCGTTTTACAAGCTTCATTTTTATCTATCGGTAAATTCTTTTAAACGGATTACACCTTCGTGAAACACCAAAGCGTAAAATATACGTTTCTAGCAAAGGATCTGTATATGTGTGATTCCATATACATATATGTGAGTGATTACATATA
>NC_068983.1:71225918-71227828 GCF_001194135.2 Octopus bimaculoides
TATATATATATATATATAGAGAGAGAGAGAGAGAGAGAGATACACATACATACATACATACATACATACATACATACATACATACATACATACATACATACATACATATGAACATTTTCCATGTGATGTTCTTCAAAAGTCGATTGAACTTAAAATAGAATGACCACATTACATTTAGAACAGGTTTTTGAATTTCAAACTTGTGTATATGTGTGTGAGTGTATAAATTTTTGTGCATACATATGTAGGTATAACTGAAATAATTAAATAAATGAAAAATAGCTCTTTTTAAGCCACTATAAATATCCACTTTGTATAGGTCAATGGATGTTAATTTATTCCTAGACGCCAATTCTCTGCATGAAACTCACTATAATTTCTTTTATCTTAATCTGTAATTGTATGTTATATTTGCTTCCCCCCATTCTTCTACTGGGTTTTTGATTGTCAGTCTCATATCACACCCACGTTATCTGTTTTTTTTTTACATTGGTAACTTTGATTATGACTTCACTTGCTTGGTAATGAATAGATTGCTTCACAAGTCTTTGTTTAACTACATTTTAAATAATGCGTGATGAGCGTGAGAAATTACATAATGTATGTCGTAATCCATAATACTGTATTGTGCTTGCTTTAGATAAAGATTCTCAGCGAAAGAATTTACAACCTGTCGTTTTGTTTTTTACTATTATTGCTGTACGTTACTCAAGCATTCTATTATTGGTTGAATTACTTGTAAACATTTTGAATTGCGAATTAGAAATCAACTGTGACTGGTATTCATCGTTGTTTAAAACAAACAATGGATTATTTCAGTCTGATCTGAGTGATACTGTCTAGCCAATCGGTGGCGCACTATGAGTTCCTATGCCTTGATTCTTTATGAATCCTATGTAAGCATAAATATATGTATGTTTATACATATATCATCATCATCATCCTCATCGTTTAACGTCCGCCTTCCATGCTAGCATGGGTTGGACGATTTGACTGAGGACTGGTGAACCAGATGGCTACACCAGGCTCCAATCTGATTTGGCAGAGTTTCTACGGCTGGATGCCCTTCCTAACGCCAACCACTCCGAGAGTGTAGTATGTGCTTTTACGTGCCACATGCACTAAGGCCAGTCAGACGGTACTGGCAATGGCCACGCTCAAAATGGTGTATTTTACGTGCCACCTGCACAAGAGCCAGTCCAACGGCACTGGCAACGATCTCGCTCGAATGTCTTTACACGTGCCATCGGCACAAGTGCCAGGAAGGCGACACTGGGCACAGGTGCCATCACGATTCCGCCTTCGCTTGCCCCAACAGGTCTTCGCAAGCCGAGTTTCGTGTCTAATGAAGGAGGCAACGTTGGCATGGGTACCAGTCGTCGAATTTAGTTCAATTTCGATTTCACTTGCCTCAACACGTCTTCGCAAGCGGAGTTTCATCGGAAACTGAATGCTTAAATATAGAACTGCGTGGGAGAATAAGAATATATGTACAATAATAGATGCATACCAAAACGGTGAGTTCTGGTGATGGAGTAAGTAGTGGTATACACAATATCAAGGTGAGTAAGAAAACATAGCGATAATGATGATGCATAAAATATTACTGAGTAGTGGTTAGTGACAATAAGACACGAAGCGTGTTGAGAAAGAGAATGGATTGTTTTAGTATTGGTGTTTATGCTAGAAAGACGGTAAAGGTGGACGTAGTGGAGATGGTTGTGCGAAAGTGAGGTAGGGTGGTTGTTGTAAGAAGGAAACAGTGGGAGAGGATGGTTGTTGTTGTTGTTGTTGGCATCCGTCGCTTACGACGACGAGGGTTCCAGTTGATCCGATCAACGGAACAGCCTGCTCGTGAAATTAACGTGCAAGTGGCTGAGCAATCCACAGACACGTGTACCCTTAACGTA
>NC_068983.1:71228161-71233161 GCF_001194135.2 Octopus bimaculoides
AATAAACACTCACAACGCCCAGTCTGGGAATCGAAACCGCGTTCCTATGACCGCGAGACCGCTGCCCTAACCACTGGGCCATTGCGCCTCCACTGGGAGAGGATGGTTACTGACAGCGAAACACAGGCACAGAACATCTTTTAGCATGTAAACTGATACGGACACACAAGCATGCACACACTCACACACGCTCGCGGGCGCACACACTCACGCGTAGACAAGCAAACTCGTACGATCACACGTACAGGGAGAGATGTGAAGATACGTAGATTTGTTGGGCGTACGAAGTAAAACAGTTGGGAACAGAAAATGTGTAGCTCTGTGTGTTTGTATGTGTTTATAAATGTGAGTGGGTCTACATCTGCTTTTGTATGTATGCATATGGACATGCACATATGTGTGTGAGGCGATAAAAAAAATAGAAGATGGAAATTCAAGAGGTGGAAGAAAGAGAAAGAGAAATAATAAAATGCAGAGGACAGCAAACTCACACAGACATAAACGCGAATATAAGTATACACAACATTATATATAAATAGAGAAACACAAGCACACACTCTCACCTATGTGTATCTGTCTATGTTTGTGCCTGTGTGTATGTGTGTGCGCGTGTGTACATGTGTGCGTCCGTGTGCGTATGCATATGTATAGTCATTAATATAAGTCAAGAATATGCAAACGGTAGTGGATGCATATAAACATTAAATAAATCCGGCCTCCTAGTCATATATATGTGTGTGTGTGTGAGTGTGATGAATAATGCAACGTCGCTGATGTTACTAACACAGATTATGAAACAGATGTCAACTAATGTAATAAACATCTATTCTCTCACATCACTTTAATCATCTGGTCAACTTATATCCACTCCGTGGCACCTTGGACAAGTGCCTTATACTATAGCCACGAGTCAACTAAAGCCTTGTGTGTTGGCTTGGTAGATGGAAACACAAAAGCAAAGCCTACATGTGTGTGTGTGTGTGTGTGTGTGTGTGTGTGTGTGTGTGTGTGTGTGTGCGTGTGCGTGCGTGTGTGTTTGTGTGTGTGTGTGCGCGTGTGTGTGTTTGTGTGTGTGTGCGTGCGTGCGTGCGTGCACGCATGCGTGTGTGCGTGTGACTGTGTGTGACTTTCTGCCTGTACCTGATTCTCTATCACCGCTTGACAACCGGTGATGACGGGTTTACTTCCCCGTAAATTAGCGGCTCGGCAAACAAAAAGCGATAGAATAAGCACCATGTTTTACAAAAATAAGTTCTGAGGTCGATTCATTCGAGTAAATATTTTCTAAGGTGGTGTTGAAGCATGGCCGCAGCCAAATGACTGTAACAAGTAAAAGATAGAAGATACATGATACATGAAATTCATACGCACATAAGTACATGCATATAAGACAGGAGTGTTTGTGTGTACATGCATATATATGTATGCGTGTGGTATATACAATTTACTACAAGCATTTTCCTGGACAGGATTTTCTTATGTAATTAATTACCTGTAGTGTGTGGCAATTTGCACATCTTAATATAGCTATCATATTTGTAAACAGGTTTTCTTTTATATATAACTCTTCAGGAATTAGAGGATTTTTGTATTTTCCTACTTTCACATTTTAAAAAGTCATCTATTTTTTTATAAATATCCTTTTTGCGGTCCAAATATCAATTAATTAGACTTGATTTTTGAGATTTCTTTTTACGAAAAACAGGTATTTTCCTACTTTTTAACGCTTGTATATTGTCTAAGTTTCACATCAGTTGTAAAATTCTCATGCCAGACAAAACATCCTTAAATTCAATAATATTTCTTTTCTACATAACTCAAATTGCTTTCAGTAACAATTGGTAAATAACTTATAATTTATCATATTTAAGACAGCTTGTAAGTTTTATTTCCTTCGTTTTACTATTCATAAAAACTACTTGGAGTTACTATATAGAAAAAAGCTCACCTTAAGTTTTTAACGGTGCGAACGTTAAAATGTCATTAACGTAAACTAGAAATCTTATCTCTTCGGCAGCACAGTTGTTACATCTCTCCAAATATCTTACCGAATTAGTCATATGCTATTTAATTCTATTAATCAAATAATTTTAAATTTAACTGTAAGATTTTATCGTATCTTATTTTCCTTGCTTTTCTCATATTTTAAATTGTTTTGATATATTCTAATTTATTGTTATATAAGCATACCTAAAAACAACTTCTTATCTGAGCGGCCTCTAGCCGATTAAATAGATAAACCT
Organism: Octopus bimaculoides; assembly: GCF_001194135.2. Taxonomy (NCBI): domain Eukaryota; kingdom Metazoa; phylum Mollusca; class Cephalopoda; order Octopoda; family Octopodidae; genus Octopus; species Octopus bimaculoides. The sequence goes on from NC_068983.1 coordinate 71,230,405, forward strand.
TGCCTCATTTTTTATATCATTTACAAATATTTTTGCAGTAGAGTAAAAACTATAATCCATTAAGTGCACATTGTATAGCGAGAATTTATACCATATAGTACTTAGTAATTTTCATTACATTTTGACAGGTATGAACGTGAATACCTGAACGCTATTGTTTTCCGACATAAGAGAACACCTTCTCCCTTTTCACACCATGTGATCATAACACAGGCAATTCACCGTCTGACAGAAAATAACTATCTTTTTTTCGTTCTTACTCTGCGTTTGTTTCCATGCGTGTGTGTATGTGAGCGTGTGTGTGTGTGTGTGTGTGTGTGTGTGTGTGTGTGTGTGTGTGTGTGTGTGTGTGTGTGTGTGTGTGTGTGTGTGTGTGTGTGTGTGTGTGTGTGTGTGTGTGTGTGTGTGTACGTATATGTGTAAGTATAGCGATGGACGAATGGCGACCTGTGATCTAATCAGCTGGAAGCGCACAGTGAGTTATAACTTCAGTATGTCTCCTATGCTTCAAACCATGCAAATCTGCAATGGGATTGAATAGTCATCTGAGAGGTCGTGGATGGAAAGTCAGAAATGTTATTGACAATAAGGAAGCACGAGAAGATGGTATTTATCAATGGAGCAAGCCCATGTATGTATATATGCACTATGCATGCATGCCTGTATGTATGTATGCCTGTATGTATATATGTATGTATGTTCGTATGTATGTATACATGCATGTATGTATATAAGTATGTATGTTTGTATGTATATATGCACGTATGTATGTATGTATGCATACATGCATATATATATGTATGTTTGTATGTACGTATATATGCATGCATGCACGTATGTATGTATGAATGTATGCTTGCATATATGTGTTTGCTTATGTGTATGTTTATACAGGGACGAAATAGGTAAATGTTGATGTCAATTTGCTTTCTCATACACTCATTTGAAAAAGTAAATACAGTGGATCTATGATTAGCCGATTGCAAATTTGTAAATAATAAATAATCGCTTTTGTCCACACAATGCGATATAACATAAAATAAATTATCAGTCTCTTGTGTTTCAAAATTAACACACCTTTATATCGATCCAGGAATAATTTGCATACAGTTTAGTAATTTCAAAAGCTGGCAGTATCGTACTTTCCTTTAATTTGCCGAGCATAAGCAAATAATTTCCATAACTACTTTGAGGTCTAATCAAACGGCTATACAATATTCTTTTAAAAAAGGCACCTGGTTCATAATAAGACATCTCTTTCGTTAAAATTTGTCGTGAGTATATGAACATATACAGAAATATGATTAAGTATACATAACAGTTAGTAGCCAATTGTCTATTTGTATATATATATATATATATATATATATATATATATATATATATATATATATAAAGTGAGAGAGAGCGAGAGAGAGAATCATATATATCATACTTGTGATTGCTTAACAATAAAATTCTCTCTCCCGCTCTCTCTCATTTTCGAAAAGTTAACAAAATAGTTCTTCTTCACAATACCTGTCACTCCGTATCATCTTTGACAAATATAGTTCCTTGAGCTATACAAAACTTGGACTATGCAATAAACTATAGAAAACAAGTTCTATACGGTGATTTTGTATAGCCCAGCATTCAAACCTGTGACTACTTAACTATTTATTAGTAAATAAAAAGAACATAACGTTTCTCACCGTTGGTTTCAAAAGTAATGTCTGAAAGATTCCCTTATATCTTCTTCCTGTTATACACACTGTATCCTACAAGACGAAACATAACAATAGAACGGCAAACTATTTATGGTCCATCCTGTATTTTCATCAATAACTGTTGATTTTTACATTTTTATTTCATGTATCCACTTTCATTTGACAATTGCTTTTAGAAATTTGATGACTTTGTAATTTCGAATGTCTAATTTTTCATTGTGTACTCATGTTCAGTTGATCTTCTCTCTCTACTCCTCTTTGTTTACAGTCTATCAAGCACCTGTCAATTTCATTCGAATCGAACTCACATCAGAGCTTTCACGATAATGTCTTTCCTCAATCTGTGTTTACTCGAGTTGTTTTAGAATATATAGTTTCCAATATTGAATTTGTATCATTTACCCTAATATAATGTAAGCGTTTCTCACCACGTCGACAGTGAGTGTAGACATTTCAAATGCGACTTCTTATTCTGCACATATGTATATGCATTTATGTCTACAGTTATGTGTGTGTGTGTGTGTGTGCATGTGTGTGTGTGTGTGTGTCTGCATGTGTGTGTGTCTGCATGTTTGAGTCTGCATGTGTGTGAGTGTGTCACTATTATTTGGAATCTAGTGCTGACGTCATTTTAGTATTCCTTTTAGAATACGAAGACTACTGATTTACGATAGTAAATCATTTAACGTTAACAGCAGATTCGGCGTTTGTACTACAGTTGCCACTCCCTTCTCTGATTCTCTCTAGCAAATTAATGTGAGTCACTGAATCTTTCTTTCAAAATCAAATCAAACTTGTGATTCTGATTCCCAGCTAAGATACTACAATTTTGCACATGGTATTTTTAAATGTATCGATTATTCTTTCCGTCGATGAAATAAAGCTTCGAAGGTATTGTTTAGAGATATACTTATGGTGAACCAGCTACCTTCTAAATAGCCGGTCCAGCTGATAAAGTAGCAACAAGATTCCCTCAAATAAACATAATATTCTAAAAATTGGAAGGAAAACATACAGGATAATATGATATACTAACCATGACATATATAAT
>NC_068983.1:71235206-71236089 GCF_001194135.2 Octopus bimaculoides
AATACTAACAGGGAAAAAAATGAAAAGACGCATATCAAAAATAAACCCAACTATAGAAATAAATTAGATAGCCGGAAAGAAAAATTCACCAGCCTTCCCAATTATGATGGCAGGTTCTATACCAGATATGGCCATAATAGCAGCAAGAACAATAAGGATACGACCTGACTGATCATTCCCTATAACATGGGCCTCAAATCCAACATAGTCCGCTCGCTAATGAATATAATTGATAAACACCTCAATGTGAACAATAAATACGCAGAAATATTTAGGAACAAAATAAGAATAGGCCACAGCCTGACATGTAACTTAGCTACCATAATAGCATCTATCAATAATAAGAAATTAGACGCATTCTATACAGCTAGAAACACCATGAACAACCAAATCAACAACCCCCCAAATAATAGAACTAACTCCAACCCTAATCCAACACCCCTTACTAGGAGGGACGCACACCGAAAAAACAATAGGACCACACAATAACACACAGACATAGATACACCTTACAACCTATGTGGCTGTAGAGACAGGAATAAATGTAATTTCTCCAATAGATGCAAGACAGATAATATAGTTTACCAATGTGACGTACAAACAAACAGCCACACTAAATCTTACATTGGGGCCACGAAAAACCAAATACGTCTTAGATATAATGAGCACCTATCTAGTTTTAAAAACAGAAATAAGGCAAATTCAACAGGGCTTAGTAGGTATATCTGGGAACTAAACGACAATAAGATAGAATATAAACTAAAGTGGCACATACTAAAAGTAGCTAATTCCTATAACCCAACTAACAGACGCTGTCAGCTCTGTTTAACTGAGTGCCTTGAGATCCTAACGGCTAAGAACGACCTATTAAACAGGAGATATG
>NC_068983.1:71236559-71239044 GCF_001194135.2 Octopus bimaculoides
ATATATATATATATATATATACGTATGTATATACGTATGTATGTACATATGATGTTACCATGCTTTGATGTTATGTGCTTCAAAGTTACGGTAAATCCATTGATTATAAAGGCTCTGAGTTTCTCTTTCATTTCTTCTAATTGACCTTAAATATGTTTCCCCTTATATTATGGTGTTTCATGGTTTCTATTTTCCTTCTTTCCTGTTGCTAATAACGAATATCAAAAATTAGTTATTCGTTACGTAAGCATTATTAATTCAATATAACCCTTCTGTGTGTCACACTTTGCACAGATACATTGCAGACACAGATACATTGCAGACAACATTGCTGACAACATGGTTTGTTAATTACTGTTTATTCATAATAGTGTGAGTTAAATCTGTCTATGACCGCGGTTGCTAGAGTATGCGTGATATTAATGACGCTCAAAGAAGCAGAAATAAATATTTAGCTATTTTACCCGAATGCTAGACACTCTTCGGCGGCTACTGATATATTTCTGTATGTTTTAACATTATGCGTCTGCAAGCGAAGCTTTCCCGAGCCAAATACCGCAGTTGCAACACTTTCTGCAGTATATCTGCGCTAAGTATGTTAGAGAATGTTAGTATCATATATGTGTGCGTGTGTATGCGTGTGTGTATTGTATGTGTGTGCATGTGTGCGCGTGTGTGTGTGTGTGCGTGTGTCTGTGTGTGTGTGTGTCTGTCTGTCTGTCAGTCTGTGTCTGTGTATACAAACAGATATACGTGCATATACATCTATCGTTTAATGTACACAGTATAAAGATATTTATCTCTGACTGGATGGTGCAATTTTTTGTTGATTTCACTGTAACAGAACAGTAAGCTGTATATTCGCGTGTGTGTTTGTGTGTGTGTGTGTGTGTGTGTGTGTGTGTGTGTGTGTGTGTCCGGCCTTTTTGTGCTATATTTTATACTTTGCTTTTCAGGAAATGCCTATTATATTCTCATGCAACCATTCTAGTAAATATACATTTTGAGGGGTTCATCGATTAACCATAATATACAGTATTTAGCTTATCCACTTATTATCTTTAAAACATGTAATAGAATACACTCAGTTGTATCCTATCAGTCCTAATTTTTATGCTTTCACTTTCACATTGACAAGTATTATTTACACATAAACCTGGCTTCCTAACACGCATCGCTTATTTTGTCATGTAGCCAACCTTTGACTTGTCGGTTTACATAGGAATGCCTTTTCGTTGTCAGAAATAAATGAAGCATTGCTTTCTTTACAGTTTTCATTACCTTATATCTAAGAGGATTTTATGTAGTGAAATATAAATGATAAGTAAATGAGTAGCTTTGAATTGTACTGGCGGAAATATCATTGGATATAACTATGACGTGTGCGATTTTCTATGGCTTGGTTGTTTGTATATCTTTAGTAATTGAATCATCACTCATAAAAAAGACATTGATACTTCACTTCATAATATCTTTCAATGTACAAGTTTTTTTGTTCTATTATTTAGTCATTAGTTTGGAAAATTCTATTATACCTTTGCTTTTGTTAGGATTTAGATATTAAATAAATGATATTATCAAAAATTACTATTACCACACATTACCAGGGATAAATAACACAAAAGGCTTCTGCATACAACGGAAGATTCGGATCGCAACGTCAGTAAAATATTTTCTTTAAAACATTTATTCGCTGCTTAAATACATAATAAATCTGTAACGGGTTTCTATGTTATGAAACACTTTTATGAAATAACTCCAATATTGTTGCTATATCTTTGATAATCATAGGCCACATAATTCATATTAACAGAAAACAAACTAAATAGACTAAGACAAAATGGACTGAGCAGAACAAGAGGAGACACATAGGATAAAGAGTCACTGAAGAAGTTACAGAAAGTGTGACGAAAGAGTTTTGACAATGACTCTTCGTTCCTGTATCGTCTGAGTGAATCCATGAAGAAAGCTCGGTTACTTTTACTTTTCCCCCTCCGTTCATAATGTCACGCCAACCAGTAAATTGTCTGAACGCTATTGATCATACCTTTTTCATTGGTAACGGATGGATACACTCACTCTAAGATAATGGAAATATTTCCACCATAATCAAAACAAAATACTCATCAATTATGCATTTGCTACATTGCCTAGATTGATTGATCTGTTCTATTTCATAGCTTTTATTTACAACTAGACACAGCAATAATTGTTCTTATTTACACTAAACATATATGACGAATACGAGTTAAGAAAAGTCTGAAAATAACCACAGATTTTTCGCTAAAATCTCAGAAAACTGTTTGATTAGTAATGTACACGGGAAAAATATAAGAAAAAATGCAATATGAATTGATGTTTTATGGCGATGATAAATAAGTTCTATGAAACATTAAATAGAATAGTAATGAGAGAGGAAATAACAGCAGCGAGCAACATCAAAAAACCACATAGTTTAACAGAGACGTCCAGTTAAACAGAATAT
>NC_068983.1:71239105-71241811 GCF_001194135.2 Octopus bimaculoides
TATATATAGGATTGTCTGAATTACGGGAAAATGAAAATAGCACTGACATATCATTTTAAAAGATATATTTACCAAAATTATATAAAAATTACTTGAAATACCGAGAAGTATATTTATTCAATAAAATCGCCATTGGCTTCAACCATGGCCACCAGACGACATTGGAATCTCCTGCAGCTCTTCTGGGTAGTCTCCTTGTTTAAGTTGGTGAACGCTGCCATAATTCTTGCCTTCAGTTCATCTTTGATGTTACAAGGAGTTAGGATGATGCTAGGGATGATATGGTCGCAGAAATTGTCTGACAGCCATGACTGAGTACTCCAGCTTGTATGACACGGTGCAGAATCCTGTTACTGGACATATGGTCTTCCAGCAGCCGCCCTCTTAATTCAGGGTAGCATTACCTTCTCTAAGCACTTGATGTAGATCTCTGTGTTGAGTCTGCAACCTTGTGAGAAGATGAATGGAGATCATCATTAGTGATGACTCCAAATACCATGATATTGACTGGATGTTTGATTTTTCTCACTCTCGGTACATGTTTTAGGAACACGGCAAGCCAACGGTTGTTCTCTGTGAGCACCATCTGTTTGTACTGGAGATTTCGGCGTGTGAATGCCAAGCAGTACAACATGACGTTTCCAAATTTCTTGCTGAGAGAATTGCGTCATGTTGCTGTTTTTTTTTGTTTTTTTTTTTCTCGCAGACAGTGCCCAACTGACTTTTCTATATTGTGTAGTCGATAAAATCAAAAACAAACAATGCGCTAAATTAAAAATGTAAAATGGCGACAATTTGCCCATCGCACCCTGTATATATGAGATATTGTCCTTCGTTACAGAGCGGGCAAAAAGGTTTACCTTTATCATATGGAAAGGACCTAGTTAGAATATTCCATTCCAAATCAAATTGTTTATTATGTTCCTTTAGATTGTTGCGCTTATTGTTGCAGATTAATGGTTAGATATTCTTTTCAACAACTGAGATGAAGAACTTCCTATGTGAAAAAAGACATGAGATACGGAAGTAATTTTACATTTATAAACAGAGTTTCCAGTCTTAGAATTACTGCTAAAGAAATGAATGCGATTCGAATTTATATCAGAAATACTACTATAGTTGTTATTATTGTTCAAAGAATGGTTAGTGCTAATAATATCAATGTTATTATTTTCATTAAGTCGATTTGTATTTAACAACTTATTGTTATGCGAAGAGATGATTTGTAAAGTGATTTTAGTGTTTGGAATAACAACGCTACATCGAAAAATGTAATTTTGCAGCGTAAGGGAGATAACTGTTCTTTAAGTCTCTTTTTACGTAATAAAAGTAAATCTAGGACTTCTAAAGATAATTACCCTAATAACAAGGTATGACCTAGTAAAACTGTTTGGTTGATAATTCCATATGCTAAGCAGATCAAATCCAGCATCCCTTACCAGTTTCATGTAGCTATAGATAAGAATTTCTCCCAAAATTCAAGATACCATTCCATTATCAATTCACACAGAATTAGAATAGGGTTTCCAAACACTAAAATCCCTTCACAAATCATCTCTTCGCATAACTATAAGTTCTTAAATACAAATCGACTTAATGAAAATAATAACATTGATATTATTAACACTAACCATTCTTTAAACTACTTGACAGCAGGTGTTGGTATGTTCACATCTATGTAAAATAAAAACATAAAAAGTACCAGACTTGAAAACAAAAGATTAAGAGCTGGTGTCGATTTGTTCGATTAAAGGAAACTGTGCTCCAGCATGATGACAATTCAATGACCGAAATAAGTCATTATTGATTTTATTTATTTTTTACATTTACTATAACTACTTTACTTTTACTCTATCCCTTCATGCATTTTGTCAACATTTTGGATGGTCAATTCCCTGAACTTAGATCCAGTATCGTAATTTATATGAAACAATATATCTTCATTTTACTGACTTTCCCAAACTAATTCTATCTAGTCCTGATCTTCCATACATCGCATATATAAAGAGAAAATTTTGGAGTTGAATCATTGGTAGAACCATGTCGTTCTGGTGATCTGATGAGTCAGCTTTCTTTATCTGCACTGATTTCTTAATATACAATTGTATCAAAGCGGGGGGCTGGCAGAAACGTTAGAACGCCGGGTGAAATGCTTAGCCGTATATCGTCTGTCTTTACGTTCTGAGTTCAAATTCCACCCAGGTTGACTTTACCTTTCGGGGTCGATAAATTAAGTACCAGTTACGTACTGGAGTCGGTCTAATCGACTGGCCCCTCCCCCAAAATGTCGGGCCTTGTGCCTAGAGTAGAAAAGAATATACAATTGTATTGTATAGTGCATAGCGTACATGTTACTGCAGACATGTAAACATAATTTATTATACATGTAGACGGCGGAACGGCTGTAATCCTGAAGATAACAAGTGTTTAAATAAATAAATTCACCGCTCATACCCGCTCACGTTTTATGGTTTCTATATTCCTCATGAAATAATTTCATCGATCGGTTCTTCTATATTTCAGCTGCAGGTCATTTTGCATTATATCCTTCTTTATTGGATTATTATGTGCTCTGTTATTCGGGTCCGCTAGAAGAGCTTTCTGAGACAAGCAAACTATTCGATGAATCCGATGAAACCATATACTACACTACAAATTTATTTATATATATATATATACATACATATATATATATATATATATATA
>NC_068983.1:71242180-71255377 GCF_001194135.2 Octopus bimaculoides
CAGGCAGAAAGACAGGCAGACAGACAGGCAGGCAGACAGACAGGCAGTCAGATAGATAGATAGATAGATAGATAGATAGATAGATAGATAGATAGATAGACGCATATACATACATACATACATACATAAAAATGCGCAGACACACACTCACACACATGTATATATTACTTTATTATTGTTTCGCTACATTATGCAGATATAATCCATCTCTTGCCATTATTATTTCATATGAAATCATTTCAATTCTTAAAAATAATTGGAATTATTTATTAAGAGTGAATGAAAAGTGATCTTCTGAAATAATTATGGCAAACACAGTTTTCTTATCCTTCAAATGCTTGATAGCTAAATGTTACATCAGTCACTTTAAGTACCCAATGCTAGCACGCTGAAAACTAACAAAGCTATTTTTATTGTCGTTTATTTCAATTATTTAAGGTTTGCATTCATACTTTCTAAATAAATGAAAGACAATCAGAAAACTAGCAAGCAATTAATTTTAGCATGGTTCTCAAATACATCGAAGACGTTGCCTAGTATCATTATTTCTTTGATTAAAAAATGCTCACAAACAACTAGAAAGAAAGACATTTTACATTCTGCACTATTTAGTTAATCTTCAGAAGTAATTTAGATATCGAAGTGTCCTGGATATTCTTTAATAATCTTCTGACATACTGTATATTATGCTCATCTCATTTTCATGCATTTGTTATTATTTTGCTTGTATTTATTTCATGCATAGTAAAAATCTTTTGACATCATATTCAATAAAGTTGTCACAACAAAATCGTTTACAAATAAATTGAAAGTGAAAAGTGGAGGCCAATTACAATCTATTCGTGGTTGAAACTCTAAATTCAAAATTTATATATTTATTGCAATTTCAACTAATTAACGCTATTAAATATGCAATTCAAATAAATATAGTATACTGGACGTTAAGTTTATATTTTCAACTCTCGCTGTTGATTGCAAAACAGATTAAAAGACAAATTTTCACTGACATCTGACATATTAGAATGGGAATTTATTTCATTATTATATTCTTAAAAAATATCGTTTACTTTTCAACGTACATTTTGTGCTTAATAGAAAAATAAAATAATTATTTCTCAATTTTATTTTGCATTGTCCAGCAGAGAACAATTTATATCTTGATACGTAATAGTCCAGAGAAATAATATTCATTATTGAAACTTTTTACGGTTTTCATCAAAGATCAACATAACGCTCATGATTTGATAGTTTTATTTCAGTGAAAATTTTCATTATTTTATTTGCCCACAAATAAAAATGATTATTATTTTTAGCTTAAGTTTCAAATATCGAACCAACGTCATATTTAATAATGATGTTTGTTGTTTGAAAATAGCAATAAATAAAACTTATTTAAAAGAACTTCACAGTTCGAGAGATACAGCTTGATTAAAATACTAGCTTCAAAAAATCAACTTGTCGATATATCTCGTAGTCCGAACGTTTAAGCAACTGGTAATATAAATAAGGTTAAACCGAAAATAGTTTGCTGCTGGTTGGAACTTTAATTTTTAAGTAAACACTTTATAGAGCGGTAGCTGACAGAAAACCTATCGGTAGAAGCTATTGGAGTCAAATCTGGTTGTAACCATATAAAATTTGGATAGGTTCACTGATTGATTCTGCTGTAGGTTAATATTATGCAGCTTATGTAACTGTTACCTTGAAAAGGGTTTTGTGATTCTTGTAATGTGCTATAGTTTAACCACAGATCAGTTCCGATTTTGTAGACCAACCCTCAAAGACATTCTAATTCTGAACATCTTGTTTTCTGTATATATAGGATCTTCACGTTCACAACTGGATGTGATTTGAACGAATTTGATTGCCGCAGATAGCTGGACACATAGGCTCCTCAGTTGACCTTCAATTACTTTATCCATATATATTCTATCTTATTGACAACTTGTGGTTTATGATAGCTTTGAATTGATTTAGTTTCTCTGCGAATTTTTATCAATCGATGATATATTTTGCAGGTGTGTTTTGCAAAAAGAACCACCATTACATAGTGAAATACTTTACTTTAAAATTGTTTATATTTAACCATTACCTATATTTAAATGGTTCCTACTGAGAAAGCAAACAATTTATAATGGAGTATATATTTCTTAAAGCAATGTTTCCTCTTTGTCCATAATATATAGATCTTATATTATTGACGACACTAGGTGACATATAAATGTCACATTGTGACATTAATGAAAAAAACGGAGCAATCAAGATTGTAAGCAATGATTTTATGAACAAATGCAAATAACAAATTTTCAGAGGAATTTCTTGGTAATAGTTTCTATGGTTTCTATGAAAATTCAGCCATATTAATTTACAAGTTTCACTTTCTGCTCACTCCCAGTAGAGTAGTGTATTTTACAGCTATTGTTTGGACGAGTAGTTTCTTCGGCATTTTTCTTCACCCACAACCGTTTACTTTGCACTCATATGCTGAAGATATCGCAATCTTTTATTTGGTTTACATTAAACATATTTTGTTTTTGCTTTCGGAGTAGTTCTCTAGAAGCTTATATTGTCATCAACAAAGATCTCCACTAATAAGAGGATTAAGTTTAACTAGTATTGCTGACATCAAATATATCTTTAAAATAATTGTTCTTGTTAAGACTCTGGATAGTTCTGATCGAGCACACTTATGACGAAACCATGTGTGTGTGTGTGTGTAATGTATCTTTGACCATATTATCCAGTGCCTTCATAGTTTTAAAAAAAAAGTAGAATGCAAGAGGAAATCTGGCTTCCATAGGCAAGATAATTTGCAAGATAATTTTCGTAACAATGCTATTGATATTGTCTTTGTGCTTGTTTGTTTTATGGTTGTTTGTTTTTTTATAAATAATTAATTAGTGAACTAAATAGTGAATTACTAAATAACAATACAGTATTTAAAGTTGATGCATCAGATAAACATTGTCGTGTAATGTTCAGTATTGTCTTCTCCAGTAGTAACGGTCACGAGCGCAAAGCATCGAACTTGCAACCACGAGATTGCAAAGGAAATTTCTTAATCACAAAAGCATGTCCTGGCGGAAGGGAGACCGCAGCTGGTGCTTATGCATAGTAATTTAAGTATCTGCTGACTCCATATGTCTAATCTTTACTGTGACATATTCGGGTGCTGCTGGAATCGCATGATTTCGTAACAATATGCCTTTACATAATATGCCAGTCGGAATCTAGCCGAAAGATTTTTATATGTAGAGAACATTTGAATACTTTTAAAATGCCATCGCTATGTAAGCTAGCTATTGCGGACACAAAAGGTGAATGAATAAATGGATAATAATGATTATAGCGTGTTACAACTGAATCTAGTGCCATGTAGAAACAAGATATTTCAGTTCAACATGTAACAAAGTATTATGAAATGTAGTTGGCGTGATGTTTGAATAAATCAATAGTGTTAGCCAGCAGTTGAATGAAAGGACGTTTTCGGGCATTTGTTGTTAGAAATGTGTTACATAAAAATTATATGAAGACAAGACTTCACTAATGAAGGATAGATTATATCAGTAGTAATAATATCATAAAAAAGAAAACTTTAATAGTACTAAGTATGACTTAATATACCTTGTAATAGCTCAACTAATTTCTATCCGCACGTGGTAGGTGAGTTGGTGGTTGATGAACAGAGTCGTCAGAATGTAGGAACAAAATACCTAATATATACCGTTATTTACTTACGATCCTTTTTGTTCTAAGATCAAATCCCACCGAGGCCCTCGTGGTCGATGAAATAAAGTTCTAGTTACTAGAGTACTAGAGTTTGTAAATATTACCATAATGCAGCTATGATGTGGGTTGAATTAAATAGAAGGCAGTTGTTTTGTTTTTATTATACATCTGATCATATCACTTTTGAAAATGATAGAAATATAATTACTAAATCAAATTTTATTTCTAGAAAACAAAACAAAAAAGAATGTGACATATTCATTCAGTGGCGGCTTTAAATCTTAAAGTGTGAGTTTCAACACTAGTTTAGTAAAATCGTTCTTTCACGGCATGAAGGTGTGATGTGTGTGTGTGTGTGTGTGTGTGTATGTATATATATATATATATATATGCGTAATTAGGATGAATTCGTTATTTAATGTTACCAGTGGTCAGCATACTAAAAAATATCATAATGGTTAATTAATATTTATATTAAAATTATAAGGGTGTTGAATGATTACGCCAGTCTACTAGAAATAGACCCCAAATGGTCTATGAGCCACTTAGATTATTTATCCACTACACAAGGTTGTAAGCCAGGAAAATAAACTGCGCGGATTTGTAAAATAATTTGAATAGTACCATATCTATAGATTTCACGGTATGAGTTATTAAAAACCCTTTCCGTTCATCAGTGGCAACATACCAAACGTAAATAAATGAAAACTACATTATACACACCGCTTGGCAACATACCAATCGTAAATAATTGAAAAATACATTATACATACCGCCATGGCAGTATGTATAATGTTTTTTTCATTTATTTACGTTCGGTATGTAGCCACTGATGATCGGAAAGGGTTTTTCATAACTCATGCTGTGAAATCTATAGATAAGGTACTATTCAAATCATTTTATAAATCCTCGCTGTCTATTTTCCTCGTTTACAACCTTGTTTTAGTGGAGTAATAACCTAAGTGGTTCATAGACCATTCGGAGTCTATTTTTCACAGACTGGTGTTGATAATCATTCAAAACCCTTATTATAATATTTATTTTAATATATATATATATATATCAAACAAGGAGCAAAGTAAGGTGCCACACGCAACCAAAACTTGGACTTAGTTGTGAGTTCCACACTCGATTCCCCCACTCCAGTATCCAGCGTAGTAACACGTACGGCATGTACCTAAAGATAAGCTAGTGTGCAGGCTACAAGTCAAATAATACATAGAATAATAAATTGCAGATAAACTGGTATGATATTCAATGTTTTATGGGACATAAATGCGTTTCAACGAAATACTGAAATAATTACATAACACTTGTAGAAACATTATGCGTTACCATATTAGTGTCCAGCACTTTGCTGAAACAAATTTACATCGTATAAAGCATTGAAAACCACACTTGTTTTATAGATAAAACAAGTTTCCTTCCTGGTTCAGTCCCACTTCGTGACACTTGGGACAACTGTCTTCTAAATAAGCCGTGGGCTGACTAACGCCTTGTGTGTCGATTTGGTAGGCGGAAACTGGAAAGAAACCTGTCGTATATGTACAAATATATATGTGTGTGTGTGTGTGTGTGTGTGTGTGTGTGTGTGTGTGTGTGTGTGTGTGTGTGTGTGTGCTTGTGTGTGCTTGTGTATGTGAGTGCATGTGTATATGTACCTTAGTGCCAGTTTTGCCCTCCCCACCTCCACTGCTCGACGACCGGTGTTAATACATATACCTCCTTGTAATTTAGCGATTCTGCAAAAACGACCGAAAGAACAAGTACCAAGTTTTAAAAAATAAGTACTGGGGTGCGACTAAATTTTCTCAAGGTGTATTTTTACATGATCGCAGTCTAATGACTGAAGCAAGTAAAAATAGAATATAAGAGTTATGTGTGTGTATATAAGTGTAAGCATGTCTATACGTATGCAAATATATACATGCATATTTACATGTATTTATGTATGTATATGTGCGTGCCTGAGCGTGGTCGTATTTATATCTTCCTCTGGTCTGTAACACCACTGAAAGCAACCACGAGTGGAAAATGTGTAGACGTCAGCGAAACCCACTAACTTTCGAACGTTCTTATATCATTCTAGACCAAAAAATGTAGCGCATTTGTGTCGGGCTTTGAAACATGTAACCAACGATGCTAATCAACAGAAATTGCGAAATAAAATGAATAAATTTTTAAAAATTGACGCCTGATAACTGGGTACCACGTAACGAAAATTAAAACTTCAAATGTTAATTTTACAATACTCTAAGGCGGCGAGCTAGCAGAATCATTAGCACACCGGGTCAAATGCTTAGTGGTATTTTGTCCATCTGTCTGTCCTGAACTCAGATTCTGTCGAGTCCGAATTCCCCTTTCATTTTTTGGGGTTCAATAAAATAAGTATCAGCTGAACACTGGAATCGATGTCATCAACTTAGCCCTTCCCCGAAATTACTGGGCTCGTACCAAATTTGAAACTAATATTACCAAACTTTGAAGATACTCAACGAGAAACTCCATTTAATGAATTATAACCTTTTCAGCTTCCAGTAAGTGAAACAGGTTGTTGTCAAAACATGGATAATTTTTAGAAAAATTTCCACTCTAACATCGGAAGAAACTCATTTGAGTAATTCCAAACTTTTCTCTACACACTGGTATTCGATTTCCTATTACAATATACACCATTGCCTTATTCTAAAAGAACTGCAGTATACCATTACACTTCTACGCCGAATTAATTAAACGAATTATACAACTATAAAATTGTTTATGAGAACCGCTTTTACGAAACTGACCCATACTAAAAATTTCAATCTTTCAATAACCTTCAAATTTCTGGCGTGGTATCATACTCTCAGCTGCACCTAATAAGAAAAATATAAACTTAGTCAAATCAGCACAGAAAGGTGTGCGTAACCATTCGACTTGCTAGAATAGTTAGCAAATTTCCCTCCAATTACCCCCGAAACTATTGAAGAGGAGACATATACAATAGATAATTTAGACCTAGAACCATTTCGTCTCAAAATATATCACGGAGTGCTTAAAGCTAGAATAACTGGAATAGCATATTACGGGAGACTAACAATAATACAGAATATCAAACAACTAGCTCCATGGATAAATATAACGTATATTCAAGCTCTGCAAGGTATCTTCATGTCTGTTTTTCATCCAAATCAAAATCTTTTCAGAGATACCTCAGGATGGTAGCTAACGCTAAATATACTTCTTTCTATCGGGAAGATTTTCTGTTTTCCAGCCATTAAATATGGTCACCTACAAGAGTTCTCATGCCATTATTCTTTGGTAACAAAACCTTCCTTTCTTTTCCCTTACAGCCAACCATTATACAAGGTATATTCACATATAATAGGATCATAATATGTATTCAATCATTCACCTTATAACAGAATATTAAGTACTTTGAAAGAACTTCATATACTTCAAATTTCAAGTCCCTTTAAGAGTACAATAGAAATTCAATAGTAAAAGAATCTTCTTTCGAAATTATCCGATCCCTTTCGATAAGAAGATAATCTTCGATGAACTAAGTGATCTCTCTCGTATGTTTTAACACCTGCCACTGGTTTTAAATTGATCGGTTAAAAGCAATTTAAACTTGCCCAACGATCATACAGTAAATCAACCCGGGAAGCGTATCAACTGAATAATCTGATATCAAAGAAGATGACACGTTGGAACCTATTGATAATTTCTATATTTCTTGAACCAGGAATCTTCTGAACTTTTAGAAACTCTGTTCTTTATATGTTTCAATTTACTAACATGCCCGCTTCACTCAGAAAATCGTTAAAGTAGTTTTCATCAAAGAATATTCAAGAGGACCTTCCATTTATATAGCAATAAAGCTGTCGGCTTTTTATGACAGTGATACGATTGATCAATGCTTCAGCAAGAAGAAATGTTGAAAACATAGCGTAAAATATTGATGGTTTTAAACAATATGTTAGAAACACCTTAAATCCCCTCCTACTCAATTAACTGATCAGTTCAGTTTCCTAGTTCAAATCACTTTCAAATACAATGCAAATTACATTGTGGCGATTAAACTGATATTTGGATTCAAATGTCATACCACAGTGAAGACAAGCTAAATATTAACAACAGACACCTTTACCATGTTTTCTGTTGGTTTAACATTAAATCTATATAACCGTGTAGATAAATTTTCCTATGTTTAAAAGTTGTTCATTGTAACTCTCTTAGTGTCTAACTCATTCTAGAAGTGAATCAATGAACTCACCCTGTTCTCTCCTAATTAATGTGTGATTGAGGATCTCAGGCCGATTTACGCCAGTTTATTTAATTTTGTTTAGTCTAGTGAGCATAATGACTAAGAATGTTTCAGTTCTTGGAATAGATTATCAACGTGTAATTAATCTGTATAAACTCGCAGTTGTAGATCTATAAATGTAGTGAAGCCAAGATTTAATGTCGAATTTGTGAAGTTTTCACCTAAAATTTGTGAAGTTTCCACCTAAAATTAGGTTCTATACACAATATTTCACAGTTTCAAGTCATTAGAAATAACTAAAGACAGATCCCCGCGAGAACGGAATGAGTTAACATACATATTTTATATTCTGTTTCTAGGAATTTTGACCATGCTTCTCTTATATACATAATACATAAAAGAGATTTTGCAATAAATCTCCTTATGATTTCATCGTTACACTTCTTGTAACAAAAACTGTTAATACATGATATAGTAATAGGATCATCGTAACTATAGCACAATTATAACACCCCCACGAAATATTTACCATGTTCATAACATAAAATTCCATATTTGTTTTCGTATTTATGGTATTCAAAGTATGTACAATACTATGTAATTATGTGAAACAAGAAGATGCATATATATCCCAGAAGAATCCGATGCAATTTAGAAGTTGAACTTCATGAGTTTAAAGCTTATACCTTCTTCTTTAAGCGTATAACATCCTAGAAAAGAATCAATGAACTCACATAATCCCCCACTAACTGAAATAATTGCAATCAAGGTTCTTAGTATTATATGCTGATTGTGAAAGTTTACTTAATTTTGTTTAATCAGTCTTGTGAACTTAATGACTAGATGTTTCAATTTTCGAAATATGTGATCAACGCATGATTAATTTGACAAAGTTCATTTAGCCTCTTAAGTCAATTAAAATCTCATTGCAGCTTCAGCTTTAGGTGATGGGGAAAATAATACACTATATTATTCGAAAACTTATCGTAGATATTTAACAGCTTAAAATTTATTTCTAGTTTTTACATTGAATCATAAGCGTGTGTGATGTGTGTGTGTGTGTGTGTGTGTGTGTGTTTATGTGTGTGTGTTTGTGTGTGCATTATTAGTAAATCATATCATTGTATATTATATACCATAATTCATATAACAACAATATATGTCAACAATATATGTCAAGGAAAGCTAAAAGAATCGATAGAGCATCAATCCTGCAGAGATCAACTTTCTCTGCCTTTCAGCTCACCGGAGCTGATAGAAGATAATTCATTTAAGTGCGGGAGTCAACGGTATCTCATCTCCTTAAAATTGCTGTCATTGTGTAAAAACTGAAAACAAATATGTATGGAAATGACCTTCAATTAGAAGGATTTCTATTTAATAAAATTGTCTCTTTCAACATGGGATGAAAACTGACTCTAAATATTAAACTACCATGCCTCATTTTCACTATTTCAAAATTCTGCAAAGTACAGAAAAATAATCCCTGTTCGTTGTTTTAATAACCTGAGTACTTCTTGTAGAAATTAGCTATTTCATGAAATATTCACGTTTTGTTCCTTCAGCACTTCTCCGAGTGCGAAGAAAAATTTACTGAATATTTTGAATACATGTCATTACCAACAGGATATTAATCATTAATATTTATAGTTATTTTATGCGATTTTCTCTTTTATTTAAAAATCGTTAACAGTTTTGGATTTAAAATGTTCTCTAATGACAGGTATGAAGCCAACGCCACAAGTAGACATCGGATCGTGCAAGGACAGAACAAAATATTTAATCATTGTTTGATATAAACCATTTTCTCCGACTTGTATGCAGTATCCATTTATGGAATATAATCAAAGAAAAAATAACTTTATAGCATTCCCATATGGCCATTGTAACAAATGTTTACAGTCTTAAACGTAGGATCATCTTCATATGAAAGGCTTTCCATATATTATCTCGGCAACTCCTTTGAGTTGCAAGAGCAAAATAAAGAAACTGCATTGGCTGTTAGCTGTCATTAATATATCAGTAAATTATTAAAGGGTACTGAGTTTCCTTTTAAAATAATCCCCTCTGAATTTTTATTTTCTAGTATAAAAATATTTCATAAATTTACATTAGAAAAATAAAAACAGAATATCTGACGAATTTCTGCACATTACTCAATGACTAATCTTCTCTTAATTACTTTCTAATAGCGGTTAGATTAGCTTTGACAGGTTGCTATGCACATTTTATCTGTCAGCAACATACAGCTGTTACCATGTCATTCCAAACGAAATGGAATGCATAATTTTATAGATACTTTCATTAATTTCTTTCAACCATATTTTCCTTTAGCACGGCGTCTGTGAATTCCACTTGTTTGATTTTTTTCCAACAGGTTTGTGTATATTCCTAGAACGTTGCTATAGCATTTCAGTTTTATCCAGTTGAATTTTACCATATAATACCATTAGTTGCACCAATAATTTACTGACAGTTGCTTCGTTAGTAGCACTGTTACATATACAGTTAGCATATCGTTAGACATTATGTAAGTTATAACATTGGTTCTACCGTTACATGTGCAATAAAATTATCGCTAGATGTAACGCAAGCAATGCCGTCATTGTGTTGTTGGATGTAATGTAAATTATACCCGACCATTGGTTTTAACGTTAGCTTTACCGTTAGTAGCGACGACAGATGTATAACTATCTTATTATTATATATAATGTAATGTTAGACATACCGCTAATTTTAACGTCGGTTGTGCATTTGTTGTACTTTTAGATGTTCCTAAAGATGTACGGTTAGTGTAGTACTGTTATAAGTACTGATAGAGATAATGCTACAGTTCTATATTTAAGAGATGAGGAATTATTTACATTATTTACATTATCTACATTTGACGGATATTCGTCCTCATCTTGTTTGTTGTTAACACAACGTTTCGGCTGATATACCCTCCAGCCTTCGTCAGGTGTCTTGGGGAAATTTCGAACCTGGGTTCTCATTCCTATCGATGTTACTATTATTATTATTATTATTATTATTATTATTATTATTATTATTATTATTATTATTATTATATTATTATTATTATTATTATTACTATTATTAATCAGGTCGCTGCCGTGAATCGAATATGAATAGCATATGGGAACCGGTATTGAGGAAGGATAGAAAAATAATAGATTTATAAGCCTTAAAATTCACCCCATAATTGCCCACGGGCATATGGCGTAGTGGTTAAGAGCGCAGGCTACTAACCCCAAGGTTCCGAATTCGATTCACGGCAGCGACCTGATTAATAATGATAATAATAATAATAGTAACATCGATAGGAATGAGAACCCAGGTTCGAAATTTCCCCAAGACACCTGACGAAGGCTGGAGGGTATATCAGCCGAAACGTTGTATTAACAACAAACAAGATGAGGACGAATATCCGTCAAATGTAGATAATGTAAATAATGTGAGATAATGCTAGTTTAAAAGTTAATTTCTAGGCTAGTCATTGTTTAACCACAGAACAACACAGATTGAGCAGATTTATGGTCAAAATACATTCTAGCTGTGACTATCCTTTTTTTTTTTTTATTATTCAGAAATATTGTATATTACACCAGTAGGTCTTTTTATGCTACAGTACTTATTTAGTGATGCATAGTGAATTTTTCACTTTATTTTAGTAAATATTAACGAGATTATCTATGAATATCGAATTCTCCAGTACATTTTCGATTTTAATTATTTGGGGTATTTAAGAGGCGAGAGCAATACAAGTCTGGGCTAAAAAGTTCATAGGCTGACTATGAAGGAGTGGTGTTAGAGCTGTGGAATTGTGTATGTATTAATTTCAACTCTTGTTATCAATAACTGAATAGTTACCGTCCAGGTAACTTGATACCTGACTTTTCAAAGCAACTTTCAAAGGGACTTGTAGCAACTTTTCTTAAAGTGGTATTATTAAGTACCAGCAGAGAAAGGCTTTAGCTTCCAAGGTTATTCATGCTGACATGGTTGCTATATTAGAGGATGATATTCCAGCTTCATCAACAGTGCTAGAGTGGGTAGCTTAATTTATGAAAGGAAGAGAGAAACCTGAAGATGATTCAAGGTTTGTACGTCCCACAACTGCCACCGCCGAGGAAAACATTGATCGTGTTTACCACTTGGTAATGGATGACAAGCGATTGAATATAAGTCGAATAGCCAATGCCATTAGCATATCCAGTTAGAGAGTTCAGAATATTCTGCACAATGAACGAACTTGGTGTGACGGTGGTTTCTGTTTGATGGGTGCCACGTCTTCTGACACCTAATCAAACGCGTACCAGGCTGGTCACATCTAGGGGAAATCTGACATTGTTTGAGGCAGATCCAGCTGGTTTTCTTGAACGATTTCATACTCAGGACGACTGTTCGGTTCATCACTTTGAGTCAGAGACAAAGAGATAATCCATGTTGTGGAAACACCTCTTCAACTGCTCAAAGAAGGTCAAGGTCATTTCTTATGCAGGGAAGGTGACGGCCTCAGTTTTAGTGGATGCAAAAGGCATTGTGCTTATGGACTATCTTCAAAATGGTCACACCACCAATGAAGAGTAATATGGTAATTTGTCAACTTGTTGAAGCACTTACGAAAGGCTATCAGGATCAAACATCCAGGAAAACCGATGAAAGGGATCTTGTTTCAGCAGCACGCAAGTCCTAGATTTCAATGGTTGCTGTGCAATTGCGGCTTTGAACTCGTTGATCACTCTCCCTATTCTCTTGATTTGGCTTCATCTAACTAGCATCTGTTCCCAAACATGAAAAACCGCTTGACTAGGAAGCAGTATCTAAGCATTGCAGCACCGATGGAAGAAGTGTGCGAACCACAAGCGAAAAATAGACTTCATTTGTTCACATTCCATAAGAGTATCTTGGTCAGCCTATGGACTTTTCAACGGACCGTCGTATTATGCAGAGCAGTCCCATCACTTACAACAGTTTTATAGTAATGATATCACACGGTAAATCACAGTGTATTCAGCAAAATTCATATAAATCAACACAAACTGTAAATGCTAGCGTGTCTGCAATAATTAATGACTCACACCTGATTTAATAAACCAAAAAATGCACTCAAAGAGGAAATCACCAATTGACAGAACATCCCATAAGTAACTTAAAGTACCCTCGTTATACTTGATTGTACTTTGTGTGTGGGGGGTGTATTTATGTATGTGTTTATG
>NC_068983.1:71255388-71258810 GCF_001194135.2 Octopus bimaculoides
GGGGGGGGTACGTGCGTGTGTGTATCTCTGTTGAAACATAAATCAAATAACTGTTGAAAGACAATGTCTATTCCGTGTTTCATGTTGTTGCTTTTTTAATAATTTCACTTTTTACAGACATCCCTACAAAAAATTAATATCTTGGAACAAAAATGTGATGGAGTGTGGCTTAGTAGTTAGAGTGTTCGGCTCACCATCGTAAGGTCGTGAGTTCAATTCCCGGCGACGCGTTATGACCTTGAGCAAGACACTTTATTTCACGTTGCTCCAGTCCACTCAGCTGGCAAAAATGAGTAGTACCAGTATTTCAAAGGGCTAGCCTTGTCACATTCTGAGTCACGTTGAATCTCCCTGAGAACTGCGTTGTGGAGTATATGTGTTTGTGGAGTGGTCAGCCACTTACACGTTAATTTCATGAGCAGGCTGTTCCGTTGGTCTGGTCAACTGGGGCCATCGTCGTCGTAACTGACAGAGTGCCAATTTAAAGTACAACAAAAGTGACCTTAGATATACGTGAAAGCAACTTCAAAATTATATATTGTGATCGCCAAAACTACATCATGTACAACACACCTAATTTCAATGCCTTCCAGCTAGCATATTTGTCAAGATAGATCTGCTGAAACAGATCAGGCGAAAACTACTCCAAAACATTTGAAACGATCACACGCTTCTGCTTTCGACAATTTCTCTGTGTGCAATGCTATACAGATTACTTTCAATTGTGTAAGTGGCACACATCTCAATAACTAATTCGCCCAAATTGGTGACAGCATTAACGTGCCACCAGTATCATTGACTGTCAGAAAATCTTTTATTTATCCCATTTCACTAAATCTAATTACTACGAAGAAGCAATACAAACAAACCATTTCATCAAAAATTTTATCCCAAGAAAGAAACAATCTATCATAAAGAGTTATTTGAATCAAAGAAGACTTTCAAGAAAATGTTTGAATTGAGACTCAGTAAATAACCCGGTTCGAAAATTTGAGATATTCATTTTTTTTTTTTTGTAATAAAATTATTGTGAGTTTGTTGTTGCTGTTGAAGATGTTATTGTTGTTATCGTTGCTGTAATTGCTGTAATTGCTGATAATGGTGATGTTGATGCTCTGGTCGTCGTTGTTGTTGTTATTGTTGCTTGTTTTTGAGGATGTTGTTATTGTAGTTGTTCCTGTTAAAAACAGGCATCGAAACGACGAATATCGCTGATCCTTTTTGGTCGGTTTTTGTTTGTTTTGTTTTCAAGTTTAGTGCATCTTGGACTGTGATCTTCCATTTTCAAGCTGTACGATGTAGTTTGAAGGTTAATTGACCGCTAGTTACAAAAGATCGAGTGATCACATGGAACCTTCTGCTCTAACACGATTACTGGGGATCGAGCATTAGCTTGTGTAAATAATGTCATACATTTTCGATGTATTGTTCCTACAAAAATAAAACTGTTTTCAGCAAATAACCGTGCTGTGTTTTTGTTCCGCACAAAAAGACATTTACTGAACAGGAATATTTAACCTGGTGTAATTTTAAAACAATAAAACGTTCTTTTAGAAAACCCAAGTTAGTCTAATTAAGTACCAAACAATACAATAAGATCTCAATATGTTCCCAATTTTTCCCGGCCATTTATTCATCACACTCAATCCCGTTAAACCATTTTCCGATATTCACATTCTCTTTTCCGCTACTTTCTTCAACTCTTAGATTGTGTAAAGGTTCCCATATTTCTTCTATACATGACAATGTACAATTTGGTAACATATAATAATAGCCAAATACAAACGAAAACAGCGGTATCACGCTCGTTTATTCGAAAAAGAGTCAAGTAAAGAACCCAACAGATAATTACATATTGAAAATAGAGTTGTTCTAGCAGTAGGTGGAAACTTTGAGCATCATTTTGAACGAAGGTTTTATATTTTCTTGCATAATTGTTTTACTGCCGTTGCTCATTTGACAGGAATACTTTATCATATTGCTCTCCATAGGAATACATCAAAAGACATTTGAAATCTTAGAAAAACAAATATTAGCGACATGAAGTCGATATTATTGATTTACTGAATGCTATAAAATATGAAACCTTATAGCAATCATAGTTTTACAATTATTGTCAATAAGTTTCTTTCCTAGCTGTTTACTTTTCACTTCTTCAAGTCAGTCCAAGAAGAAAAAGTAAATAAACCACAAGATAACTCAGCTAAACACTATGGAAACCATAAAACTTTACTGAAAAGATCAGTAAAACATTCCTGACTGAACGACAGCTAACCAACTATCGACCATGATAAAATAGAAAGCAAGTGCTCGTCGTTTCAACAGATGTTAGCTGTTAAATGTATGTACACAAGTGTTCATTTTTATTGAATTTCTATAAAACTATTAGTATAAAAATTCAATGGTTTGTTTTGCAAAATATTACTGAAATAATTGCAACCCGAATAATATCCACCTGGAAGCAATCTTATGGATGAAGACCTACAATATCAAAAATTTAATTATCAATTCACAATTTGAAGTTGCCACTAAATGGAAAAATTAAAGAATGTTTTAAAAGAAAAATTTTAAAATGCTCCATTAAGAAGTTAAATCTAGTCAAATAATTTATTTATAGGAAGAGTTATATGATAATTTATTCATGTTAAATTACATTTTAAGTATATTTATCTATTTCTTTTAACCTATCTTTATTTAGAAGTGGAACAAATTTATCTCCTAAAGTGTTTCACATTAAGCAGCTCAGCAACAGTTTATTCGAGGTTGAGAATAAAATTGTAGTGCTGACGTTTATAATATGCACTTCTAGAATTCGATTTAATCACTTTTATTGAATAATTTCTATATCTTCTAACGATTTTAAACTTATCGGTTTCGCGTTGGTATTGATTAGAATATTTCCGAGTGATTTATTTCTCTAGTTACTCAATATATTTATCATTATGCCCACCTATCTTCTCACTGTCTAAATAAATATATTGAAATATATTGTAAGAAATGAAAATGCTGGGACTAGTTATCGTATTTAGTCACTAAATATGTCTATGGCAGTTTAGCGTTCTAGATAACGTACAATACACAAACATAAAATGTACCAACGTACCAGTTTCTTTCTCGGGTAGTAGTACACGGATGTACAGAATTGACATTGTGAGTCTCAAGTCGTTTCATTGTTGAAATTTATTGCTGTAAAAAATATTTCAAAGCATTAAAAGAAAGAACGTTTTAAAATAACTAAAAGTCCATAGCAACTAATAGCGAAAGCTTTGGCTAGTTATTTCCTTTTTGTTATTAATAAAAAAAGTATGACCGAGGAATAAGTTAGATGGTATGGAGCCGGAAAATATATTAAGCACTTGTTTTGCTTTGGTATCTATTTTCTGATATCAACTTCTTCTCCTGTTGACGTGGCTACCATATAT
>NC_068983.1:71260074-71263011 GCF_001194135.2 Octopus bimaculoides
TCATTGAATCCATAATGGTCGGTTGAGAACTTTAAGATCTCTCAACTGTAACCGCTAACTTTACTCAACTATCTAAGCAGGCCTGCAAAAGGAATCAACAAACATTGTTGCCAGAAACATTTGCAGAAGCAAATCAAAAGTTCCAGTCTATTGCAATAATATCATTGATAATTTCGTTTTTGTATTTAGTTTGCAAGATTCTTGATGTGAATTCGTGTGTTGAAACACGAATTCTTCTTGTGTCTTAGGAGTGTCATTACACCAATAATAATATAACACACACCGGTCCAATATCATTTGTTTATTGTTAGTTAACTGGTTAAATAGCTAAACATCTAACTAAACGGTTGCAACTTCTTCAATATCTTAGCCTCTCTCTTCAACGGCTGCCTTGAATCTGTCCGAGAATTAGTTTTACGCCTTTGTGTAAGTATGCTTGTATGTATGTAGATGTTTTTGCTTAGAAAAGAAGGTAATAGTGAGAGTAAAAAGGGTTTATATGTATGTGTGTGCAGGTGCGTGTCCATGTGGCTGTGTTACACTCGCATGACTGCTTATATATGTGGGGTGTTTTTGGTGAGGGTGTCTGCATTAGTCATCCGTGACGTTTTACGAGTTCGGCCTTTTGTTCAAGGTTAGTTCGTTTTCAGATTTGCTGGGATTCGCTTGTCATCCCATAAAGATTTATGGGTGTAATTTGTTATGTGAGGAGGCAGAGAAGGATGGGAGGACATGATGTGTGTATGTATATGAGAGAGAGAGAGAGAGAGAGAGAGTGAGCATCTGCGCGCACGCGTGTCTGTGTGCGCGCGTGAGTGTGTGGTGTAGTGTGCATGTTTTTTGGGTAGATGGTTCTGTGAGCGACTGTGTATGTTCGTATGTGTGTATATGCGTGAGTATTTGCTTATGTGAATGCATTCCAGTAAGTGTGTGTGCGTGTCTGCGTGCTTGCAGAGGTCGCGAATAGCCATGAAAGGTCTTTGACTAACAAACATTCGACTGATTGCTTAACCAGCACTTTAAACAAATGTCGATTAGTTAGTTGGTTGGATATTTAACCAATTGACAAATATTAAAGATGTGATATTAAACCAGTGCGTGTGTAATTATTATTGGCGTAATACTCCTCTCAAGACACAAACAAATTATCGACTTCAAATTTTGGCACAGGGCCAGCAATTTCGGGGGAATGGGTAAGTCGATTACATCGACCTCAGTTGTTCAGCTGGTACTAATCTTATCAACCCCGAAAGGATGAACGGCAAAGTCAATCTCGGTGGAATTTTTACTCTGAACTTAAAGATGAAGGAAATGCTAGGCATTTTGCTCGGCGCGATATCGATTCTGCCAGTCTGCCACCTTAAGAAAACTATCGATAATAGCCATATTCTTATTTGCTCACAAGAGTAACAGAAAACGAGACCTTCGAAGGGCAATTTACAAAAATGATTGATGCAGAATCAATTATTAAAATAAAACAAGCATAGACAACAATAGCTACAAATTAAATTAAATGAGAAATTAGGAACAGCCACATATGGACAATAGAAGAACCGATACACCCATTATTACCTTGGTTACCAGAGATTTTCTCTGGTTTAGAGATGCAAGCTGATAACAGCATATCAACAAAATCACTGGAGGAAAAACTTCTCTCCCCACATTCACTATTCTTTCCAAGTGGAGATTCAAACTGATAGGTGCTCAGCAAAATGGAAAAGTATGAATACTCTGTTCCTTTAGTCCCATGCATTATACAGCTTTTGGAGATAGCCTTTAAACAGGTAGAAAATCTCTCCTAACCCGACCAAAGGAAAAGAGTAGGGCAAATACTCATTGGTTTCAAATTTTGGTACAAGGTCAGCATCTTCGGGTAGGGTCAAAGTCGATTACATCGATCCCCAGTATTCAACTGGAATTTATTTTATCGACCCCTGAAGGATGCAAGGTAAAGTTGACCTCACGGAATTTAAACTCAGAACGGGAAGACGGACAAAATGCTGCCAGGCATTTAGCTTGGCGTGCTTATGATTCTGCCAGCTTGCCGCCTACGTCAAATACATATTAAGAAGAAAAAAAGCCTACCAATTACAGATTAAAGAGAGAAGCGTGTCTAAGCATAGCATGGATTGATTATGAGAAATCCTTTGACGTGTTTCCTATACATCGATGATGAAAACACAAGTCATGGGTAGCCTTAATAAGTAGGTACACGAAGCATATCATAACAAGTGACAAGTAATTCTATAGATAGAAACAAATAAAATACCAAAATATATTATCTCTATAAAGAGGGAATTTCTATCCATCTTCTTTTACGTAGCATTATACCATTAACCAACACGTTACACCAGACTAGTGTCCGATACACATTCCATAGTAAGATAATCTTTTGTTACACGGGCAATCTCATTTGCACGCTACAGGTGAAAAACAACTGAAATACTGCTACAGTAGTACACTTGCTGCAAAGATTCATAAAACTCAATGTAGAAAAATATGCATGTACGTATGTCATTGTTCAGTTTTATTTCAAAATATCTTGCCAATAGAGAAAGAGCCGGTTCATTAGAATTTCAACATCAACAACAGGGTATTTTTGTTTGTATGTATGTATGCATGTATGTATGCATATGTACAGATTTGTTTGTTTTGCTTTATGTGTGTATGCTCATGCATATAGTTGCATATCTAGACATGCTCATATATATCTAAATGATAAACTTCTGGAAAGTTTTACAGATTTTTACAGTTCCAGTGAAGGATTGGATCTGTACGTATGTATTTGCAAATGTGTATCTATGCTTATTGCTTTCTGTTCGACCTAGAGTCTGTGCAATCTGACTGCAATATCTATACATATGCAAAGGAATGGCTGTGCAGTAAGTAGATTGCTTACCAACCACATGGTTCCGGGTTCAGTCCCACTGCGTGGAG
>NC_068983.1:71264422-71266178 GCF_001194135.2 Octopus bimaculoides
TATATATATACATATACATATACATATACACACACCCACACACAGCCACACATGTACATACAAACACACACACGCACATACACATACACACACACATACATATTCATGTATGCATATATATATTAAAGCTGAAATATATGTGCATAAATATCTGTACACCATAAATTCATTAATGAACCTTCCCATCTATTATTAGTGTTAATTTAATTTATCCCTATGTTCTAACACCCGATTCGCTTTATTATTAATTATTGTTTATTTTTTGAGCATTCCTACCCGTTCCTCGGAAGTTTTTTTTTTTTTTGTGACCTTATCACATTTAACTGTTTAGTTTTTACATCCGCCTACCACCCAAATTGTAACGTAAATTACACTGTTATGTCTTGGAAAAAACTGCCACCCAATCAAATTGGTAAGCTGGGGAGCGGCACCAGACGTCAGTGGATAGTCTAGCAGTAGGGTCTCGTACTTGTTGTCGGTGAATGGTCAGTCCATTTCTTAAAGTAAGCTTTGTTTGACTTATGCAATCTTCATTACATTCTTGATATTTTATAGCGTATATTCAATTCTTCGGAGAATATGTAAAGTGAATTTTTATGGCAAAAATATGTCCTGATTTGAATTTGTGTGTTGTGTTTTCAATAAGGTTGGTGCAAGTCCCATAAATGGGGCGGCCACACTTTTTGACTGTTGGTGTAGGAACTGTGAAATGAAACTTAGCACTTGTAAGGAATTTTTGAGGGACTCTGATTGTCTTTTACTTTTGATTATTTTCTGTATTTCGAATACTTGTTTCACTCTCGGGTCTTGCTTTAGTGGTGGGATATTTTGGTGGATAATACTGTAAAACCTCTATGTTTCTTGGATTGCGTGTTGTAATGTGTCTGGAGCGTTTTATTTTTTCCTTTTCATAGTTCTTGGATATTCATTGTTTTGACACATTCTATTCCATTGTCTATTAACATTAATGGATACTGTCTTTTAAGTAGTACTTGTTTTAGTTCCTGGAGTCTTTTAATGCGAGTTTCAGGGTTTTAGATTTTTGGGCAGTTTCTTCTTGCTATATTAAAGGGAATATTATTCTTCATGTGCTTAAGATGGCATGAGGAGAACGCTAAATATTGTTTAGAATCTGTTCGTTTCTAGTGAATGTCTGTTTCAATGTTTTTTATCTCTTTTTATGATTATTATATCCAGGAATGGTAGTTGAGTTTTACTGTATCCCACGGTAAAGTTGATATTATTGTTTATGCTATTTATTAGGTTTTTGAAATCTATAAATTGTTCAAATGTGTGCGTCCATACGATTGGGCAGTCATCTAAGTATTGTTTCCAGTTTTCTAGTAGATATTTGGGAAAGTTCAAAGCCACATTTTAATTTAGATTGTTCATATATCTAAACCTCTATGTATGTCATGACTAGATTGGCGTAAGTCGGAGCAATTTTTGCCCCCATCTCAGTCTCAGATATTTGTTTGTAAATATTGCCATCGAAATCAAAAAAGTTGCTTTCGAGGACAAGCTTTAATCCTTCAGAAATAAAACTCTTTTCAATTCTGTCTGGAATTTCATGAGGGAATTTCTCAGGCCAGAAATATATTGCCTTTAGTCCATATTGGTGTGGGATTGTGGTATAGAGGTTTACCACATCATAAGTTATAATAGTGGTTATAAAAAGATATAATTTGGTTGTTTGATAAGTCCATGTCGTCCCTCATAAAAGTCAGTGCATTTTCAACCTTCTATTTACTTATAT
>NC_068983.1:71266311-71273431 GCF_001194135.2 Octopus bimaculoides
TATATATGCCCCAGCATGATCAAATGGTGGTGCCCCAGCATGGCCACAGCCCATGAGCTGAAACTAGATAAAATGAAAAAATGAAAAATGAATACATTTGTGTGTGCGTATGTGTGTGTGTGTATACACGTACACACGTATATACACACGTATGACTATGGATTATATATAGTTGAAAAGCTTCTACTATTTTGATTATTATGCACATGATTACAAACAATTGTAACGATCACGTAATTATTTCGGCACGAACGACGCTAATAATATTTATTCCATGAGCAATTTTAAATTTTGTATATTCGGCAATATTTCGTACAATGATATGTTAAATGTACCCTTGAAATCAAGCTGATAAACCTCGTCAATCCAATGCATCGGAGAAAGCCTAGAGTAGACTAAATAATTGCCCGTTGTTCTGCGGTAGAACGAGTCTCAATTAGATAGTTACCCTTGTCGGTGGAATCTTGCTCTGGCAAATCCATTTATCTGTTACTTCTAACAGCTCTTTAAAGTAACTGAGATTTGACAAGTTATTGTTTGTATCTGCCCATACTGAGAAGATACTGCTTCAATTTTTTATTGTTCTTATTTTAATTCTGTGCTATATTATTTGAAGGAAATTTTAGTCGTTATTTCTAGCAAATCCAAATACCGTAAATAGAATTCTTTTTTGGCTCTATATCGAAAAATAATTAATTAACTCTTTGTGCTGTATTCAAATCCGAAAACAACTTCAAATCTGCAATAGATTGACTTTATTCTCCCCTGAAACATATGTTTCAGCATAATTCACCTCAAAATGCAAAGCGTCCTTTTGAGGTATGAGAAGTACACAAAAATATCATTCAAGTTTGAATCGCTCAATATTTCCACAATTCACTAGACTATTTGTATACTAGTGCAGGGAACGGAAAATTTTCACTTAGTATATTCGCATAAACATTCTACAAGTGAATGGAATTATATTAGAAGGATATGAAATATTTCAAGTCCTATTTAGTTGATTTAATCACATGGACTGGCTAGAAATAAGGGAACACTTTAAAACATCAATTTTCATATCCCTTATGTGAAGTATATTGAAATATCACATACACACAAACGCATAAAATCAAAGTAACACGCATAAACACTTATATTGATATATTCATGCATGTAAATATATGAGCGCGTATATGAGTGTATGTATAAGTGTATGTATATTGCTTTAGAGATTACAATAGTACACATTGCTGTTAGTTGAATGGTCCCAGTTATCAGTCGGTGCTGTAACAAACATGGCCATTCATTCCCTTCAAGCATTTGATAGAATTTCATCACCATAGCAGATATTTCCGGAAGGTTACCTAGCAACTAGTTATATGAGAATTTATTCACCTCACTTTGTTGTCGCCATCTATTCTTTCTCTTCTATCAATTGAATTTGTGCTCTTTTAAATTTTCTTGGGATATTTAGATGAACAACCGTGCGCACTATACAAATCTCGTAATAAAGAAATCTCAACAATACATCTAGACAGAATTATCTCAGACAAAAGTCATTCATCGCTTTACAATAAATATTAATATATTTTGCATCATGCATGTTGTAATTGCATTGCTATATTACAAAATTTAATGAAGTTTGGCAAAGTGAGAGCGTCACATGTTCTCGTTTCTCTTAATATATTCGAGATGACTCTTGATGCCGGAAACACATATTGGTTCCAAATTTTAGCACAAGGCCAGCATTTTCGGGGGAGCGGGTAAATCGATTACATCGACCCAAGTGTTCACCAAAGGAATGAAGAGCAAAGTCGACTTCGGCGGGATTTAAACGCAGAACGTTTTGTTGGACGAAATACCGCTAAGCATTTTGCCCGGTGGGTTAACGATTCTGCCAGCTCGCCGCCTTGGAGGAAACACGTATTATGAATTGACCATTTAAATCTCTAGCATGATAAAGATTTTAAATGTATATCTACGGTGGAGAATCAACTCTACTAAAAACTAACTAAAACGTGGCGAAGTAACTTCAAGCAGAATTTCGAAAACAAATTCGATGAGATACAGAGTCTGGTTTGTTGCATTGTTTTCCAGAGTTAACTCAAACTGGAGACATCGAGATCACTATTACTTTCTTAGCGAGTGTTCACAATAGTATAGAAAAGAAAATTGAGTACCACGATGTGAACATTTCCTTTTGGGCCACTTTATCTAAAATAATGGTGCGAACGGCTTTAATACTTGAATGATATTTTTTATTGACTCTGAAGGAATAAAATAAAAAGTCGACTTCAATAGGATTTGATCTCAGAGTGTAGAGAGCCGGAATACATACCTCAAAATATTTAATTGAACAACACTATTCACTCAGCCAATTCGTCACCTGTCAATTAAATAAGTACCTGTAATATACTGAGGACAATCCTGTCAAATATAACTTCTTGTTTTTCAAAACAAATTTCACAGTATATATGATACATTTGGTATACTAAAGATAGAATAATGCTAACATTTACATTTCTTGGACTGATATTTAAGTCTTTTTATACTTTTTTCTTTTTCTCTAATTAACATCTCAGTAGCATAGAAAACAGAATATGGAAGAATTGCTTGGATAATGGAAAATTGGGAAAATATATATATCTTGTAGAAAATATATAACGTATTGTATTTTTATGGATATTCGATTTTAATTAAGTTGGAGTTAATATTATATGATATGAGATTAAATTAAAGATCATTTTAATGAAATTTTATTGCAAAATCATTCAATGATTGTGAGAAATTAAGGTGCAGTTTTCCAACAAAATTCTTGAAAAACATATACTACAGTTCCTTTCCGAAAACAGCTTTTCCAATACATGTGAAAGCATGTTTGTACATTGGAATAAGAAACTTAACACAATACCACGTTAAGACATAGTAAATTATGATATAGTCGTTGAATATGTTGAAAGCATGCTCTACTTTCACTATGCAGCTAGCCTCATTTATATGTAAATTTCTAGTTTAAGCCCAAAGTCGCACATATTAGTGGAGATCCACATTAAATTGAATCAAGCTCGGTATATGATTGCTGAATGTTATCGATCCCAAAAAGTAAAATGCAAAGTGAATTTTGATGGTTTTTAAAACCAGATCGTAAAGTACTCTTGTTCTTAATTAAAATGAATCAATATGATAGCGATATGAGAGTGTGGCATATTAGCAGAAATAGGTGATTGCTGCATCAAATGTTATGTGTTAAATTTTGTAATTCTACAAATTCTCCAGTGTCACTTTTCCTTTTCACTTGTCTGAGTCATCAAAGAAGTTAAATGTGAAGAGCTTTATTGTGCATATGTGCAATGAAGTCAAATACTTGATCTTTATGAACCACATGGATTCGTGGATTGCTATCAACCCTCTAGACATTAAGGTGTACCAGAATATGAATTATTTTATGTTAACCCATTTAGGACAGTGGTAGTGTGACTACAGCCAGAAATTTATTCTGGGCAAATTCTCTTCGACCGACTGTAAGGTACTCAAGATCATGAAGAAAAGGTTTTGTCGTATAATTTTAATAAGTACCGAAACTTATTTTTGTTGGTGAATTGTTTTTATGCGAATAGCCAAACTTGTCGCATTATCAGCGTCATATATTATTCTACAGCAAGAATGTTCCAATAATATGAATGTGTTGTAAACATAAGTATGCATTCCGAAATTGAACCATTAGTAACTATTCTTTACACCGTTCCAAATATTTGTGCCCACCAATACTCTCTTGATTTTTTGTAGAATCAAAACCAAACTCAGAGTTTTTTCTATGAGAATTTATAGAATACATTGTATCAATCGCCTCAAAAGCCAAGTTATAAATCAAAGACGTATATATCTGATTAGTTTATTAAGAAGAATAAGGTCTCACTTATATTACTTCTGTTATTTTTCCCTAGATTCTAACACAGATAGCGACAGCTAGTTGCTTGAAAGAATGAGGCACTGATATATTTGTGGCAACAAAATGTAAAGAAACTATTGTCAGAGAAAAATAATATTCTCTGTGCATTTCTAAATATCATTGCTAAATACTTCTGAAACTCCAATCAATGGATACTGAGATAATACATGAGCTTATCTGTAAAGTAACCTCCCCTGCCCAACCCGATCAATGCTGACTGTATTGTTAATACATTTACGCTATGTGTGGCAACTGTATAAATCATGTGACAAATCAACGGTCAAATCTCGTGTGTCATTATTGGAAATCGGTCCATTCCATATGTCGCCAACAAATAGTAATTCATCCAGACTAGTGTAAAAAGCACTGTAAAAAGTAGAATGGAAGAAATTTTCAAAACCAGAAAAATATTGTTGCGTTATATTATTAATCCCGACTAAAATCGGTATTCATTAATAATTCTTTTGGTGAATATCAATACTGTTCTTCTACAGAATGCCATTCTGATTTAATATCAGAGTCACTTTATATTCTAGTAAATTCCAGTCAAATAGAAGAACACTTCTGGTTAATATTTGTATATGTTCCAATAGAGAATAGTTCGGAAATCGATGAAGTTTATCCTATGTTCAATTGCTCAAATGCAAATGGACACAGTTGTTAGCTTTTCTAAAGAAAACTGTTCGAAGAAATTTGGCAAAGCTTTTTATTAGAATGTTGTGTTAGGTTTCTTCTTCCCCGAGGATGACTTAGTAATCACTAATGACAATGTTCTTAGATTAACAGATAAATTATGTATAGAAAGGAAAATGTGACTATCAGCGTATTTAACTTGAAGATACTGTGGTGGGATAATTCTGTGAAACTCCGTCCAGGAATTTAGGGATTAGACTTGCCACTTGAGACATAAAATGTGAATACATTTTAATAGTAATATTGAATATTTGTTTGGAATACGTATAGTTGAATTAAAAGGCACAGTATATTATCAGTATTTATATACCTTTCGCTGCAGATAAATCGACAAAATCTTACCCATCGGATCGCATAGTAGATAGAGATGTATAATACATAACAATCAAAGTAAGAGATATGATGGCAACAAGATAAAATGTAACTGTGAAAAATATACTATAACGTGAAGAAACAACCACCCAATACGGCTTTCAGCTATGTAGCTGATGCAATGTAAACTTTAAACATACTGCTAGAATTTATAGTGTTCTATTATTGTAGTTCAGAACTGTAAAATATATTTCTGGCAATGTAATTTTGTAATGTAGTAGAAATTTCAACGGGAACTGGACTCATAATGTACATTTTGCTCACTAGAATACACACCCAGCAGGATTTCGATTACTATAACTGGTTAAATTTGAGAATATTAGTTGTATAAGTGCACAATAATAGAGTTATCCGAATGTTATAAAGATATGTTATTAAAAAGTTTGATTATAAAAATGCGGCTAAGGCGGTCAGCTGGTAATATCGTCAGCACGTTGGCCAAAATGTCTAGCGGCATTTCGTCCGTCTTTACGTTCTGAGTTCACCTTCCGGAGAAGTTGACTTTACCTTTCATCCTTTCGGGGTCGATAAAGTAAGTACCTTGTGCCAAAATTCGAAACCAATATTAAAATGCGGGGTGAAATCCTTTAAACCTATTATAAGAGTCACAGTTTTTTTTATCTATGACTTCAACCCCCTTTCTTTCAACTCCTTTCTTTCAACGCCACTTTATTGCTTAATAACGTCAGAAACTCAGAGATAGCATAAAGAAGGTCTGGTTATAAAACTTTTCGAGATATCTTATCAAACATATCTCATTAAAAATATACTTGTTATCACTCGAGCTACTACTGATGCTATAATAGCAAATCAGAAAGATATGTGTATTATGTGTGTGTGTGTGTGTGTGTGTGTGTGTGAATCTGTCTCCTTATGTAGCACGCTCATATATATACATACACAAACATACACACGCCTTTCGCTCTATCACTGTACCGACACAGTGAGCTTCCGTTCTTCCCTTGATTGCGCCGTTTTCTTACATTTGAATCCGTTTCTGTTTTTATATTTCTTTGCTGTGTCGTCTTTACCTTGTCTTGGATGTATACCGAGGGATTTCTTCGATAGCATTCTTCAGTTACACGATTTCATCTTTTGTCTGTGAGCTGTGTGACATGTTAGGAGCAGCAGAACTTGAATTTCTGTATTCCGAAAACACATTGTCAACTCCACTCCGTTCTCAAATTACCTCCTTTACGATATGACCCTGCAGTGCTATTCCTAGCATGGAATTTCCCTGGCCTTTTTTCTTTTTATTGTTTTTGTTATACGTACATATGCGTAATACAAAATTATGACATCACTGTAGTAGTAGTAGTAGTAGTAGTAGTAGTAGTAGTAGCAGCAGCAGCAGCAGAAGCAGCAGTAGTAGTAGTAGTAGTAGTAGTAGTAGTGGTAGTAGTAGTAGTAGTAGTAGTAGTAGTAGTAGTAGTAGTGGTGGTGGTAGTAGTAGTAGTAGTAGTAGTAGTAGTAGTAGTAGTAGTAGGGAAGAAGAAGAAGAAGAAGAAGAAGAAGAAGAAGAAGAAATAACTATACTCAAAGCACCGCTAACGGAGATTTCTTTCAATCATAACTATGTATTATTTGTCTACTACTTCAAGATTTGCGTTGATACAGTTGAGCTCCACATGCTTCTAAATAAAATGCCTCAACATCTCATTCTTATGGCATATTATGCTATTTCTGTATGAAGAGCTAGTATATGTTGTCGTTTTTCTTGAGTAATTGTAACTGTATCAATACCATACTTATTGAATAATACTCTGTATTTGTAGTTAGTGGGGAAGTATTTATGAAATATCGCGATTCTGGTTGTAAAATTTTACGTAAACGATGTAAATTAGAGGTAAATCAATTACCCGCGTGAACCTCTGAGTTAAATTCTTTAACATGGACAGAATCTGTCAAAAGAAGTAGGCTTGATAATAGTTGATGTAATTTCTTCTTTGGATTACGTCTTTTGAACGCTAATTTTAATACTGAAGGGTAAAATTCTCTGTACACACACACATACACCCACACAAACACACACACACACACAAACCCACACACATACAAACCCATACACACAAACATATAGAGAGAGAGAGAAAGAGAGAGAGAGAGAGAGAAAGAGAGAGAGAG
>NC_068983.1:71273950-71276679 GCF_001194135.2 Octopus bimaculoides
AGCAGATATGCCCGGCGGTGCCCGGGTTAAAAAGAATAAGGAAATTTAAAAACGCCATCTAGATTTCTCAATTCTCAACTGCTAGTAGCTGAGATACGAACTTCTTGCATTAATAACTCTCCAATCCATGCCAGTATGGAACATAGACGTTAAGTGAAATGTTAAAAGAAAGTTTTTGAACTCATATATGTATATACAGTAAATACACGTCATTCAAAAACGTAGCTTATTTCGTTACCAAAAAAAAACAAGTACAGATTATAAACAATGAAAGGCCAATTTTGGTGATTCATTTGACAGAGGTAGAAGAGAGCCAATCCGATGATAAATCTGACCTTGGATCTTGAAAGTTTGCATAAATCCTGGTTCAGTTAAATCTCTTGTGGCTCCAAATGATGCCATCTGTAGTGCAGCATTGTATTGCCTAATTTTGTTTTGGAAGTGCTTGTAATTTTGGTCAGTTGATGACAACAGTTTCTTCAATGGCTCTGGAGAGTGGGGAACTGCAGGGAGTTTCACCTTTCCACTACTGCATCACAGTGCAGCTGTCTCTCCAGGCCACTTCCTTGCTTTACAATGAATGCAGTCAGTTGTCGTTGCACTACTGGAATTTCTAGTGTCATGTGCATAATGAACTAGTGGATTATATTTGAAAGCTGTTTCATAGAAGTTGTTGCAACTGCTCTTCATTCTGCAGTGGAGATCCTATTCCTTGTCAGCCGTGCATACCTTTGTTCATCACTTTGAGATGCTCTGGCTTTTGTAGTGCACAGTTCGTTCGTTTCTTGGTATGCTTCCCTTTCTGCAGCTGTCCCTCTTTCTCTGAATAGAGACACTCTTTTGACTGACCTTGACATTGTAGACTAATTTGACACTTACCTTCTAAGCATGGTTATATACGTATACAGAAATACACGGGTGCAGAAGATAGTAAACAATGAAAATAACTGGTTAACGGAAATTATATTTCTTAATACGACAGGCAGAACGTAAATAATAAATTTTTACGGAAAATAAAGAATTGCACGGGCTGAAGCGAAATTTTTCACTCATTGAAACAAAGAGCCAGTATCGAAGGAACCAGTTAACAACAGAAAAACACAAAACTGTTGCAAAAGTAAATAAGAAATTTATAGTGAAATTAACTAAGTGTATGGATTTAAGTGAAATTTTTGAAGTTACCCCTGTCAGCAAATCATGGACGTACTTTTATCAGTAATTCCGTCAACAACAACAAAAAAAGAAAGCAGAAAACGTTGCAGAAGTAAATAAGAAATTTGTAGGCAAATTTAACGAAGTGTACGAATTGAAGTGACATTTATGAAGTTACTCATGTCAGTAAATTATGTAAGAAATTATTTTCATCAGTAATTGTGAACTTCTTTTTGTCAGTAATTTGTCGTTGTTGCTTGTAAATAGCGATTGAAAACTTACAGTGAAAACAATAGCAATTGAAGTTAAAGTGAAAACAATTAGCGTCTGAAAAATGAAAATGAAAAAAATAGAGAGTGAAATATATAGAGAGGAGGCGAGAGTTAGCTAACTAGGGCTGGCTAGTTACACAAATAAGCTATAGATAGATAGATAGATAGATAGATAGATAGATAGATAGATAGATAGATAGATAGATAAATAGATACATACATACATACATACATACATACATACATACATACATACATACATACCTAGAGATAGATAGATATAGAGATAGAGACGGACATAGAGATATAGAGAGATAGAGATACGTGTGAAAAGCGAATGCATACACATCTCTATGTAATATATTAGGTGAGACTGTGATAATTTTTTGACCGATGGATGTAAGGGATACAATCAATTTCTGAAAGTTACTTCACAAAGTTTCCTCTCCTCTCCCAGGAACGGTTATTTTCTGCCCCCAGGGGGTCTGTTACTCATTATGTGAAAAATTGCAAGAGTCTAAAACCGTCTTTGGAATAAAAGTAATATATTTTCCCAGTTCGGAGAAAATCAGTTGAAAAATAGCACCGATATAATCTTTTACTCTCACATACACAACGGCAAAAGGATTTATATTATAGATATATATACATATACAAACACATATACGGATGTATGCGCGTGCGCGTGTTTGTGTGTATGTATACATTAAAAATCATATTAAACAAGCTTAGAAGCGTTGTGTGGGATGGTATTTACAAAAAACAGTGTAAATTTCGAATGCAGGATAGTTGTAAAAAAAAACTTGAAAGTTGAGTGGGTACCTTTTTCAGTCTTCTAAATTTGTAAGTTGCTTTCTTTCACAGATATTCTGCATTTGAAATTTTCTATAACATATATATACATATGTATATACATAATCGTTAACTTCTTACAAAATCTTTTAGAAATTTGTAAGCTGCTAGGTCTTTCTATATCGTATTCACCTGAAAATTTAACTAACAGTGCTACAAATGTTACTGTTTGATTTTTAAAAGACAAAAAAAAATCATACTTCAAAACGAAGAGCAGCTATCGATATTACATATAAAATTTAGTAGATCTCAAATAATACAGACAAAAGTCAGCAATAAAACCTTTTATTGATTGTATTATAATTAAGATTTAAACAGATTTCGTCTAAAGCGTTTTGAAAGTATTCAAGATATTTCCAATTCAATTTAGCACAATTAGAAGACATTCCTTTCAACAGATTCACACAGGTCGATCGATGAAATCTAATCAAACTAATTTTTTTTCTCACGAAT
>NC_068983.1:71277918-71282393 GCF_001194135.2 Octopus bimaculoides
TATATATACATACATACATGCATGCATGCATGCATACATACATACATACATACATACATACATACATACATACATACATACTTACTTACACACATATTGGAGTGCAGCTTCATAAATCTGTTTCGGACATTTTGGCATCTATGTAATTTGATGAAATTCTTGAAGTGGAAAAAAGAAGGTCAAGGAGAATGCGAAAACGTAAGATGAAAGGATTAACAATACTCTTTGTCGAGTAAGTAACCTAATTTGTAAATGTGACCTTCGAAATCCAAATTTGGGAACAAACCTACCGTTTAGAGTTAGTATCAAGAGACGGAGAGAGAATTTGGAATAGAATGTAATGAATGACTAATATGAAAGCTAATCGTCCGAAATAATGCAACAACAATAGAAATAGGCTGCATAAATTAAGAGCGAAAATTTGCGAAGCATAGTAA
The DNA here is from genome assembly GCF_001194135.2 of Octopus bimaculoides. NCBI lineage: Eukaryota > Metazoa > Mollusca > Cephalopoda > Octopoda > Octopodidae > Octopus > Octopus bimaculoides. The sequence continues at coordinate 71,278,356 of NC_068983.1, forward strand.
TCTAGATTACGATATAAATAGGGTCGAAAATGAAGATAGCTGGCAGAATCATTAGAGCATCAGAGAGAAAAATGTTTTTCAGACTATCTTCTGGCTCTTTACAATCCGAGTTCAAACCTTGTCAAAGTCAACTTTGCCTTCCATCATTACAGGCACAGAAGTGTATGTGTGGTTTAGAAACTTGCTTGCTTTGTTGCGACGTAGTTTCGGGTTCAGTTTCCCTATGTGACACCTTAAGCAAAAATCCTCTAGCATATCCTCAGGTCGACCAATACCCTGTCACTGTATTAGTGAACTGAAGCTGTGTGGAACGTTGTCGTGTGTGTGTGTATGTGTGTGTGTGTGTGTGTGCGTGCGTGCGTGCGTGCGTGCGTGCGAGCGCGCATGTTTGTGTGTGTTTGTGTGTGTGTATCCTTCTGTTTTTGTTTGTCGTCACACACCACTTGACAAACAGTGTTGGTTTGTTTGCATCCCCGTAATGGTTCGGCAAACGATATCGACAGAAGTACCAGACTTGAGCCAGCATATGTATATATACACTTTTATTACATATTCCTCTTATTAGAAGTTTTTTACCATTAATATTCTATTATTAGTCTTCAATTATAAAATACTTTAATAATATTCTATTACTAGGTATATGTTTTCAATTATTACGTTCTGACTTGTCTCACTCCTTGATATACTGATTTTGGGGGCACTTTAAATTCATAGCCATTCCCTATACCTTTCGTATAAGACTGCATATATTGTTCTTTTCGGTATATCGCTGTCTTATTCTCTACTATCCTACTTTCTTCTTTTTTCGCAATTCTTTCTTCTCTCTCTGATCGTTAAAGTTTTTCTTTCAAACTATCCTGAGATGCCCAATCCAGCTGATTTGTGAAACCCTGCGCGACGATATACAATTTTAATACAATCTAACCTCATCGAATAGACAACTATCTTAATATACAAGTTAACTGATAAATCTAGCTTCAAAAATGATCTTGTCAATTGATTCAGTAAAACCGTTATCTTTGCACTTAGTTTCATCCACTTTTCTAACAACCTCCACTTATAAAAATATGAATTCCTCCGACCAAATTGCATGTGTATTTATGTAAGTGAATTCATCGATGTTTTACTCGTGTTAAGTTCTTTGTTCTGTCATTATGAAATGATAGTGGTTTTACATTATATAATCAGTATTACATTATCATTTCTCATATTCATGTTTTCTAAATTTTTAAAGGATTTATTTATCCCATACCTTGTTGAAACAGCTGTAACCCAGGAATTAATGAGGTACCAGCTTCTGTATTCTTTCATACGTTTTATACTCAATAACTAAGAAATTTTCATTTTTGGGCGAAACACAGGCTTCTAGTAAAGCATTGATTCAGTCTATACATTACGCACAGTTTCTACTTCTCTTTTCATTTGATGCGCGTGTGGTATGCATGTGTGTATGGATGAACCGATAGTTCGATGGACGGACATACTGGTGATGAAAATATATGCAAAATAATATTATCTAAGGAGTACTAAATTTTTATAGTCAACAAGTAGCACATCAATGCTACCCCACAATAGCTAATAGGCTAGTTTCTCGAATTGTGCACAAATAATATTCGGGACATGCGTGAACATCTAATAATTATAGTATCACGTTAGTTAATGAGGTTCGATCAACACCTAATCAACTTACACCTAATCAAATATGCAAACTTATCTTCAGCGTCTCTACCCCTATAAGACTGAGCGGTGGGTGTAGTTGGCCAAGTAGCTTTATATTCAATATTTTTATTAACAAGTCTAAATCGCCCGTAGTAAACTAGTTAATGATTGAAATGTGCTTCAGATCCAACTTATTTTTATCGTTGTGTTAAAAATATCCGAGTTAATTTTGTTGCTGCTCTACCTAGATTTAAAATGGTTAGAGTTAGCGCAAATATATGCATGCACTTTGTCTAGTACATGCACATTATATATATGCAATGTCCTTTTCTAAAGCAATGTGCAGCAAGTTGACAAAGGAGCATATTTTACTCTATTTAATGTGATAGAATAGCCAGGTGTAGTAGAGTTACTGTTATAACTGTGTGTGTCATTACATTGGTTATTAGCTCTCAGTTATGTCTTTCTTTAGGTGGTTAGATGTATATGTAGCACTAGAGACCACAGGGGTTATATTGCCGTCAGTCCGCATGGAGGATTAAACCAGACCACAAATTTCTTTGTCAGTTCGGTTAAGATGAATGTCAAGTGATTAATATTATGATTAGAAACCTCAATTTTAAACTTATTATTATCAATTTCAGGCCTTATCTCACTTATTGTATCATAATAGGTATTTATATTGCTATCTTTATGATTGCAATTATCAGAGAAATTAATAGTTTAATTTTTTTACTGGTTACAATGTATAGATTAGTGAATAATGTTAATAATAATCTTCCTATTGTTATCATTATCTCTTGTACAACCATCATTATATATATATATATATATATTTACGCACATATACATACATACATATACACATATATATATATCTATATATTTATATATAATATTATATTATATGTATTTATTTTCTCTTAGTTAATAATTAACTCCGACAAAATAAATTGGTTAATAGATACCAGGGTAGCAAAGATCACAAAATGACTGTGGTGTTACTCCTGTTTATGAGGTAGACACTCGCTGTTATTTTGGGCATTTGAGTAAATATAAAAATTTAATAAATGGAGTAATACGCATATGTTAAATGAATTCTTTTATTTCCGACATATGTTTCAAATATTACAAATGGTTCCTTCTAAAGGAATAAGCGATGTTGATAAACATGTAATCTTCTCTTCAGGGAAATACATAGGATCCAACTTAACCGTAAGATATTTTAACCGAATGAGGTAACTGTCCTCGGAATTTCTACGAAGTAATCCCCCTACTCGGAACTTTCCAGGAAGTAATTCACCCCCTCCTCGGAGATTTCCAGGAAGTAATTCCTCCCCCTGCTGGGAATTTTCCAGGAAGTAATTCCTCCCCATCCTCGGAACTTTCCAGGACGTAATTCCTCCCCCTCCTCGGAACTTTCCATAGCAGCCAAATCTCACTCAAAACTCCCTACTGTATTAATGCGACAATTATACGTATTACGTAGTTTGAATGAGAAACTGTAAGGTGTGTGAGCAACTGGTTGCGTTAATGGTCGAAGAAAGGGAAATTGTATTAGAAAAAGCTTTAATCGCTGTTCTCGGTAAGTATGGGGGCTAGGAAAAATGGAAGAGGCATTAAGAAGTTGACGTTAAGAATTACTTTAACAGGAAAGGATGCTGCAAGAATTAACGGGGAAATTGTATGTAAGAATCAATTTAAGAAAAGTGGAGATAAAAGCTAAATGAAGAAATATGGAATAAGTAATTGTTATACGCTTACAGAAAAACAATTCATATTATAGAATAGATACATACCTGTTGAAGACGAAAATGTATGTGAGAGCTATTATATTGGACGTGTGTATAATCACAGAGAAAGTGAAAGACATATGAAATAGACGTGTGTGCGTATGTGTGCGTGTGTTTTTTGCAGCTAATTTGGCGGGAATTTTGCAGTCAGCAAGAGATGGTTTGTGTTTTATCTCTCGATCAATGGCCGGACAAGTGAAAATATTTTTTTAATATGTTTTGGGGAAAGGGGATCTTTTGAAGTGGGCGTCAAATGAAAAGAGACATGGACAGTTTTATGACTGAACTTCTTTTGAAGTTGACGTGAGACGGAAGAATTGATGTGCATGCGTATGTCTGTGTGTGTGTGTATGTTTGATGGGATGTACGGGACAGAGAGAGTAATGTTGATGGTGCGTGTGTATATGAGAAAGAGAGAAAGAAAGAAAGAAAGAAAGAAAGAAAGAAAGAAAGAAAGAAAGAAAGAAAGAAAGAGAGAAAGAAGGAAAGAAAGAAAGAAAGAAAGAAAGAAAGAGAGAAAGATATCTGAATTTTTTCTATTCAGTTTTTGTAGTGAGTGAATGTATGAGTGATTGACAGAGAAAAA
>NC_068983.1:71283227-71284798 GCF_001194135.2 Octopus bimaculoides
ATATACATTAAGTGCCGACTACATAAACAAACGATTCTTCGTTTTATTTGCTTTTTTCATTTTAAATTTGCTTTAACCCTAACCCTAACCCTAGGGTTAGGGTTAGGGTTAGAGTTAGGGTTAGGGTTAATTGTTTCAGAATCGTTTGTTTATGTAGTCGGCACTTAATGTATATCGGCTGAATGGACGTCAGTGATTGGTTGAAATTACAGAAATACGACAACTTTAACATGGAATAATTTATGGATTTCTTTTTTTTTTTAAGAAGACTAAGAGAAAAAGATGTTTTATATGACACATTCTACCAGTGTTCCAAGTTTCAAAGTGTTTCGTTAATGAAAAATGTGGCCCCCGTTTTAAAAAAGATCCGGAGCATCTAACAATACTTAAGATAAGCCCACTGTATTTCATCCCATGTGTATATCTTGGGTTTGCTTCACTACATTATAAATATTACAATATAACCAAGACAATTGCAATGAACCTGGGTATTAGTACATCTACATATTTTTTTTTATTTCTACAGTCAATTATACAGCATTATACCTTTATTTAATTGCCGATTCTCAAGCGATCGTCGTCTCTGAGCAGTTAAACCACGTGTTTATTTTTCCCGATATAAGAATGGGTTTTTTTTTCTTTTTTTTTTTTACTGGCCTCAGTGGGACGTAGTGATACAACACCAAGGGAAGATTTTATTTTTGTTTTTAACAGCAGGGTTTCATGCCCGACTATTAGCAGTCCATTAAAATCTCTTAGAATCATTAGTATTTTATTAAAGGGTCCCGAATTGTATTAATTTGGTGGTGATGTGAATGATAGGGGAGCAAATAGAGCTGCTGCTGCTGCTGCTGATGCTGCTGATGATGATGATGATGATGACGACGATTCAGCTGCAGCTGCTGCTGATACTGATGCTGCTGTTCTGGTAATAGTAATAATATTAACAGCACTAACAGCAACATCACTACAGAAAGTAACCATAGTAACAGCAGTGATAAAAGTAATAATATCGAATATCATCATCATCATCATTATGAAAACCATCATCATCGACAGTAGTAGTAGTAGTAGTAGTGGTAGTAGTAGTAGTAGTAGTAGTAGTAGTAGTAGTAGTAGTAGTAGTAGTAGAAGCAGCAGCAACAGCAGAACCAATTGTAGCAGCTAACAGCAACATAACACAAGCAATATACGCTACAGTTAAAAAGCTCGCAGTATCATACGAGCAGCAGTAACAGCTAGGTAGCAGCGCGCGCAAAGTACTATAGTAGTAGTAGTAGTAGTAGTAGTAGTAGAAGTAGTAGTAGTAGTAGTAGTAGTAGTAGTAGTAGTAGTGGGAGTGGCAGCGGCATCAGCAGCAGCACAAAACGAAATCTCTTATTACAGCACCTATAGCAACAACTACGAAGTGGTCGCAACATTTATGGTGGTCAGTAGAATTTTCAAATACGAAAAAGAAATCTGTAACGCCAAGGAGATCCAATTAATTCATATATGACAGTTTTTGATGGTATACGTGAGCATGAATATATACACATATATATATATATATATATGTATGTATATATATA
>NC_068983.1:71286084-71291970 GCF_001194135.2 Octopus bimaculoides
CGTATGTAGTACGCACTAGGGATATATATATATATATATATCCCTAGTACTTCTACTATTATCCCAGGCCGACTAAAACCGTCTGAATGCCAAACGGAAACTGTGTGGAAGCCCGTCGTGCGCACACACTCACACACATATACGTATATGTATGTATGTATGTATCTATCTATCTATCTATCTATCTATCTATCTATCTATGTGTGTGTGTCTGTGTGTGTCTTTCTGTTAGTGTTGTGTTTTCTCCTCCAAAACTACTTGACAACTGCTGTTGGTTTCTCCAAGTCCCCGTATACTAGTGACTCGGTAAAAAGAGACTAGGCTCTAAAAGGAAAATTACTCGGGTCGATTTGTAAGACTAAATCTTTGCAAGGCGATGCTCCAGCATGGCCACAATCCAACGACTGAAACAAGTAAAAGATAAATCATAAAAGATATAAACATACACACACACATACATCCCATACACGCGCCTCACACACATGTGCGCATAATAAGTTTTAACAGCCAGTTAACTTCAAAAACGAGTTTTGATTACTCTGATTTAACCTGAAACATCTACAAAAACCGAGGCTCTCGCACAACTTGCACAAAGGGCAACTGTTCATGATTTCAAATTTACAATTTCAAATACTCTTCTGTAACAGGTTGATCTTTTACGAACCTCGGAGGTTTCATTTCGAAGTAATGCAACCACGTAAAGGAGAAAGTATGATTCGTGCTCGTGGTGATGTTTCTGGAAGACTATCAAAGCATACATATATATTATATCAAAGCAGATACATATATATTACATATATATTCCTTTGACGTAGAGTTATGTTTTACGCTATAAACATGTGCATTAAATATAAGAAGTAGCGACCAATATGTCGTAACAATTGTAGTATCGTCTCCTTGATTGTAAAAATCTACGACAAGAATGCTCGAGCATCCAAATTTAACATTAAATATTCAAAGTTCACGCTCTGTTAATAATAGACAGGAATATCCCTCATATACAATGAGAATATTTTCGTGCAAAACTCCTTTAAAGTGCTCGATAAACCTGTGCATAAATGAACAAAATTAAACTCAATGCTGTAATTTATTAATATGTAAAGTAATGCGAACGATAAGAAACATATACATACATCAAAGCAAATATATTAGAATAAATGCATATATTTTATGTACTTTCTATTTATATATTCTTTATGGAGATGTTGTAAGTCAAAAACATTGTATTATTTTAACATATAGGCTTTGATTTATATTCAAGTGACTTATCGTTCGCGTTATTCCATATATTAATATATTTTGAGCATGAGCTTGATTTATTCTATTATGCACAAGTTTATCGAGTATTTTAAATGAACTTTGCACAGAAATATTCTCACTATATTTCAGAAATATTTATGTCTGTCGTTATTAACATGGTCCATATCTGAATTTTAATATCTAATGTTTATATATATATATATATATATATATATGTGTGTGTGTGTGTGTGTGTGTGTGTGTGTGTGCGTGTGTGTGTGTGTGCGTGTGTGTGTGTGTGTGTTTGTGTGTGTGTGTATGTATGTATGTATGTATGTATGTATATTTATATACATATATATATACATATATATAATATACATATATATACACATATACATTAACATATATATACATATACATTTACATATATATATGTATGTTACTATGTACGCATGTGCTTATGTATTTATAAGTATATACATATATAAGTATATGCTACCGTAAATTACTTTAAAGCCATTAAATTTTTGATATTTGTTAAGTGTTGAAACAAAATTGATAATCAATACATATATTAATGCAAAGGTATTAATAAGTGTTTAAAACGGACGATAAATATTTGTATGATAATTCCTTTTAAAAAAATATATTTTTTAAAGTGTCTTACTTGATTATATATTCCCGTCTTTATAAGTTTAGAACCACGTATACAAAATTTTTGAAAATTCAAGATTACAAGTCAAGTGCATGTTATGCTAATTGCGACATTAGAAATGAGAGAGCAACAAAGTTTCTCACCTACGACTTAAACGTGCATTCCAGGCAAATTGGTCACTCTTAGAAGTTGCAGACTAACAAAAACAACCCCCTAAAAAGGTAGAATTATTCTCAAACTCTCAGAGGCCAACAGCAGTATAGCTGTACGTGATATCAAGGAGAAACTGTTCTTGCACAATATACTTACAATATTAGTGACAACTTTTCGCAGTGGTATCGGATAAAGACTTCACTCTCAAAATGACATTCATTTTACTTAATAAGCAAAGAGCAGACCTCAGATTCATATCATGTAAGATGCCTTGCTCAGTAAAGTCTTTTCGGCTATTTAAGTTAATACAATGTAGTTTCCGTTTTCTAAGTAAAACGATAAAATGTCTTTGCTATCATTTTCTGTTCTTGTTTACCATCCGATCATCAACAATGTTGTCATAATCCCCCGAACAGTGTGTCCGAATACATACAGCATCAAGCACAACAAGATTTTTTTTTTAAATACCGTGAATTTATTTCTACCATGTGCAACTAATCACTGATATTCTCATTAAAGTGTATTGCTTGTACATTGGAATTAAAAATGATTTGCTCCAAAAGAATAAAAAATAACAACACTTAACGTTTTTGTCATTATAGATCATGATTAGGCTTACTCAATCAAATTCGTGGTCTAATCCTTCTCGAGCAAGCTGACACGGGTAGAAAACGGTTATGAAGAATGCGTGTAGAGAAGAAAACCTGAGTTGCAATTTTGTCTCAACAAGGATATTAATACAATATTAAGAGGTTTGGAGCTTATGGTTTATCTTCAATCTCAAAGTTTTATAGACTATAGGTACTGTCATGGCATAATTGAGCATGTAAATGTAAGACGAATGTAACTCAAACTTAATTTCATCATACCCACAGGAACTGCAAACCAAAGATACGCTCATCAATCCATGTTGTTGTTTTCTTAATACCCTGCCTAATTTAAAAGATCTATAATGATCACATACATTCTTATGATATTATTCTTGTTTTATCAGACAGTATATGGATTATGCATGTGCGTTGTTTTTCTTTAGTAAGCACTATAGGATGTAATTTAAGGGAAATGTGGCTGCTACCTCTAGCAGACCGAGTGACAAAGTAGCAGCTTCTTCGTGCACCTATTGAGATACTGAGCAACTGCATCAAACTAGGAGCATATTGCAGTTCAGATAATAGTATACAAACAACCAACTTTGCACCTGATTGTCCGAAATTAGGACGACTCGTTCATATACAAACCAAACGTTAACTCGGAACCTTGAGAGACTAAACTAGTTAAAGCATCAAATGCTTTAAAACAGTCGGATTTTCAATAAACAATAACATATAAATATGTAACTCAAGTTAATACTTTAACTTGAGATGAATAAAGAAGAAAAATACATTCGGTATCGTATTAGAGTGGATTTCTCTGATGGATTATTCTTAGCAATTAGGTTCTTGCCGTGGCTGTGGCTGTAAGCTTCCATAATACTATGTCCTTTGGTTCAATCTTAAACAAGCACCAAATTTCCCAGATAATAAAGAATCTATTAATTTTTTTGTCTGGATATACATAAGGAGTGAATGAAACAGTGAACTTCATCGTTTCAATAAGAGAATTATTCCTATGTGTGATTAAAGAACTTATGTTAACGAACAATCTAAAATACGATATAAGCAGGTCATTGGCTTTACCAATAAGTCAAGTGTATTCTAAATATGTACATCCATTTGATGTAATATGTGTACATGGCAACCCAGTATCAAGAAACTCGACCGGAATATTTTTCAAAGTGAGATCGAACCAAGGTTATTTGCATTATATACTGACATTTTATCAATTATGATTTAGTGACAGTCGAAACTAAGAAAATAATCCGGCTCAAGAGGAGATAATAAAAGATCGGAATACTTGATTCCACTTTCAGGATTGAATCCCAACCTATTTGAAGGAATTTTATTATGGAACATTATATCTTCAACATTTTCTGTCTCCGTCCTTTCTCTGCTGTTCTATTTCTTTTCAGAGATAATCGGCTTTGCAATATTCCCGTTAAGTTGCGAGAATTGTTATCGGCTTAGTTTGTGGTTACATCGGATGGGTCAAGTAAGAAGTTGTTTCAGAATATAAGTCAAGCCTTGAAGGAGAGCTAGCGCAATTTAAGTACACTGATTCGGATTATGAAACTGTTGTTAGAATTGAGAGCGCTTTACTATCAAAAGCCACTCTCAACATGTCGGATATCGAATAGATGCTAAAATATATCAAATACAAATAACACTGAAATATGGAGATTTCGTGGTTTAGAGTTCCTAAATAACTGCACTACAAAGCCAATGCAAGATTTATATCGATAATTTTTCTATTCTTATATGTAGGTAGGCGCATGTCTTTTTAGAATGAGCTTGTGTTTGGATATAAGCATATATATATGCTGCATATGTGTATATGTATGTGTATATGCGTGCCTGTATGTGCAGGTCTGTGTGTGTCTGTGTGTGTGTGTGGTGTGAAATACTTCCAAACAAAGAACTCAATTTTGTTTCGTTATTTTTATTTGTTGCAATATGTTCTTTATCAGAAACTCGGTAAGTAGTAGAAAGGATAAAGTGCCGGATTAAATGCCAAACGGTTAAATGCTTTAGTTACAATTCAATGTTTCAATTCAAACACCGCAGCGTTAACTCTGTCTATTCCTCCTCCGGGGGCCATTGAAGATAAGTTGCAAGCGTGAGCATGAAATAATTCAGTTCACTAGCTCTGTTTCCGATTCGATTCCTGGATGAGGTCAAATCACCTCATTTACACCACTAATACTCCTCAAATACTCTTCCTTCCGTATTATAAGTAAACATAAAGTTCGTGTGCCTTTCATAAAAAGGGGTCAGTATACGACTATATTTTTTCTAAGTACAATGGGTCGTAGAGAAGAGCTAATTTCCGCAAACCCGGTATAGCATTGAAGTACAGATTTCTAGCATTATCTAGTTGATTTCAATTTGTTATTGGTTCAAATCCCACACTTTACAAGGTGGCAAATGTTTCACCAACAAACGTTTGATGTATACAGGTCCAAATCATTATCGTAATTGAATAAAAAACAATAAACCATTAACTACATGAAGACACCGTTATCATCTGCCTAACTTCACTACTAGTTCCATAGTAATAACCGTGTAAAATATAAGATTTTTTTCTGCCGAACTCTGTATATGAATACACTGTATCAACCAATCGGATGTTGTTATACACTGCTGGACACAATGCCCTTCCTTCTCATTGTTCTGAAGATACCACGCTGCTGGTTAGGCGGGCAGATCAACATTTCCTCTGAACGGAATACTAGCTGATTAAACTGGGGCAACGTGAAACGGAGCGTTTACTCAAGAACACAACGCATCACCGGCCTCAGAATTGAAACGACGATTTTGCGATCCTGTGCACAATACTCGAACAATTAGACCACGCTTTTTACGCACGTACACGGACACACACACAAACACACACATACATGTACACGCACACAAACACACACATACATGCCCACACACACGCCGTTAGTAGGAGAGTTAGGAAGGTTATGGAGGAGGAAATACTGTAAATGAATAAATTAAGAGAATTTAAAGAAGTTAAAAGAAGCTAAATGCAATTAAGAAAAGGTGAATTTTTAATTTTTTTTAGAAAAAACAATTGGTTACAGAAATTTTTTAATAGCTTAATAAACTTCACAAAACTTCAAAAAGCCTCGAAGAAAATGTGTCCAGAACAATTCACAAAATCTCCAAAAGTTCTCAAAGAATCTCGAAAAATTCGAAGGCTTCAGAGTCGTGAAGTTTTAAAGTTTTAAAGATTTC
>NC_068983.1:71293554-71299095 GCF_001194135.2 Octopus bimaculoides
GTGAGCAACGAGAGGAAAAGAGGAAGAGAGGAAGTACGAGGGGGGAAAAAAGAGATACGTAGTAGTAACAGAGGAAGAACGAGAGGGCTAAAGAGAGATACGTAGTAGTAAACAGAGGAAGAACGAGAGGGGGAAAAATGATAGAGGAAGAGAAAGAGAAAGAGAAAGAGATAGAGTGGCGTCGGAAAATATAAAGTTGCGATAACTACTTACAAAATTGGTGACGCTGCGTTCGGTCATGTAAAAACAAATAATAAATGAGTATATGCATATATACGTACAGGTATGTGCATACCGACATCCACCTGTATGTATAGGTGCATATCTGGGTACAGGACATTGCAAACAAAACGTAGACAAGAAGACAATATATATGCATATATGTATGTATGTATGTATGTATATATGTATGTAAGTATGATTGTGTGTGTGTGTGTTATATAAATAGATAAGATCGATAGATAGATAGAGAGAGAGGGGGGGGAGAGAAAGAGACAGATATAGCAAATGCCATGTCTTCATTTATTAAAATCATTTCAGCCAAATAAATGAAGAAATCATGTCGTATGGTATTTGATATACCTGTATTTATACATTTCGAATACATGCCCCAGCCTCTCTGAGTTATTTCTCTTCGCTTATTTTCATTTACACACGCACTCAAACACACACACACACACACGTATATGTATTTCTGGACGGTTATTCGCTTTTTTTTTTTTTTTTTTTGCAAAATACACAAACGCACTATCTAGTCGTTCTTCACTTGTTTATTATTGTTTTTATTTCAACTCATGTTCATTGTCCGGAAATCTTTCCCCACACATCTGTAACCGCTTCAGCGACGCTTTCCGTCCTCGTGTGTGCTCCTGTTCTTCTATATATGTGCATGTGTAAAAATGTATGTGCATGTATAAGTACATGTATGTATGTTTACATGTGCGTAGAGAACGTATACGTATATATGTGTGTGCGTGTGTGTGTGTGTGTGTTTGTGTATAAAATTAGTGTACATTTAAGCACAAGAGAGGCGGTCTTTAACAGGCAGCCTTACACGATAGAAGAAGCAGTCAAAACGCCCAAAACCACATATAAGTGCAATTTCGAAGGAATGAAAAATAAAAAAAACTTTTACCTTGCTTATTTACAGCCATATCTCGGTTTCAAACTCTAATTAAGAAATAAAATAATTTGCTAGGCGGAGTTCTCATCAGTGGCTACGCCAAAATATTAACATATAATTCAGAGACGGAATAACACGTGTCTCATCATTATATATTATAATTTTTCAAATTCATTATATTATAATATTATTCATTATATATATTATAATATTATTCATTATATTAGAATTTTTCAGTCGGCAGCAAATGAAAAGATGCCGAGTAACTTCTAAGATTGCTAAAATCATATTCGTAAAATATATAGGGTAGCGAGTTTTTTTTAGAAATTTTACCACCAGTAGCATAGCATGTATAAAACGTCAATAGACAACATGTTTTCCATATAAAATTAGAGTACATTTAAATATAAGAGAGGCGACCTTTAACAGGCAGCCTTACACGCTAGAAGAGGCAGTCAAAACGACCAAAACCACATTTAAGAGCAATTTCGAAGGGAATGAAAAATAAAAAGTAAGTGGGACGAAATAGTATCGAAAGAATTGTAACAGTGTGTATTTTATGGTGATATGCTTACATTGCAAGTATCTTGAGCTCAGATCGTGCACTGGAATGAAAGCGATTGCGGCGTACAAGACACAAGTTGGCTATTCAGAAACGCACAAAGATTCTTTTAGCTTTACTCAAACATTTATGCACAATGTGGTGTCAAAAATTTTCCTTACTCGAAACTAAGCTTATTCATTGACAAAAAGTATGCTACATCAATAAAAATGTTTAATTCAAGCTATATATTTTCAGATACTTTCCGGCGATTGCAGTTTGTTGTAGACTTAAAAACATTTTTTTGACAAACATTTAACTTACGTAGAAATCGGAACTTTAGAATATTTCATTTTGAATGTTACAGACATTAATTATCATTTATATAATATTCGATAGTAAATTGAACGGAAGCTGCTTCAATTTGTCGTTATAGTGACTGGTTATTACAAATACACTGTGCTAAGCTATATTTTTTCATATAGAATGTAAAATTTCACATATATACCGTACATAAATTTTAGATTTTTATTATGACTTTGATATATCCCATTGGAAGCTGCTTTATAGAACTAAAATAGACATGAATATGTTAATTATCTCATTAGTATTTTTGAATAATAACGAACTTTAGTTTAGACAGAAGGCCAGCAAATTAGTAGGAACGTAGTCGATAACATCAACTGCAGTAGTTGGCTTTATTTTTATCGACCTAGGCTAAAAAATTTGAGCTCAGAACCAAAAGAGCAAGGGAAAATCCGAAAGATATTTTGTCCGGCGATCTAAAAATTCTGCCAGCCATTGACAACCATTTCTACTATAGGCACAAGGCCTAGAATTTTGGAGGAGGGGTAAGTCGATTACATCGACCCCTGTACACAACTGTGACTTACTTTACTGACACCGAAAGAATGAAAGGCAAAGTCGACTTTTGCAGAATTTGAACTCAGAACATGAAGACGGATGAAATGCCGCTATGTTTTTTTTATCCTGCGTGCTAACAAGATTGGTCCAAATGCAAAGGTAGAACATCTACAAAAATCAGCATTGCCTGAAACTGCAGGAATTCTTCGCAGAGTTCTTGAAGCATGACCAGTAAAATAGTGTCACCTTAACCTGTTGACTGTGAACAGCTGACACTTTCCATTATACCCAGCAAAATAAGCTGTGAGTTTGTATTAAAAAAAAAAAATTAAAAAATAAAAATAATAATAATAATAATAATAATAATGATTATTATTATTATTATTATTATTATTATTATTATTATTACTACTACTACTACTACTACTACTACTACTACTACTACTACTACTACTACTACTATTATTATTATTATTATTATTATTATTATTATTATTATTATTATTATTATGGAGAACGAAGTACTGAAGATGAGAAACCTAATGCAGAGAAAACTAGTAAGTTCTGGAGTAATAGAATCTAGAAGGACTGATTTGGTAGTAGTAGCAGTAGTAGATAAAGAGAATAGTAAATACCAGATAATCAACTTTAGAGTCCCAAATGATGAAAAAATTAATATGAAAAGTATTTTTAAAAAGTAGCAAGTAGAAGAAGAAGAAGAAGAAGAAGAAGAAGAAGAAGAAGAAGAAGAAGAAGAAGAAGAAGAAGAAGAAGAAGAAGAAGAAGAAGAAGACATTCTAATATCAGCACAAGTTCTGGAACGTCTTAGGGGAGGGAACTAATGATTTACATCGAGCCCACCGTTCAATTGATACTTTTTTGCAATAATAATAATGACGAGGAAGATGATAGTGATATGATGATATGATGATGATGATGACAACGACGACAACGACGATGATGTTGATGATAATGTGTTCCAGTTTTCACTGGTGTGATTTTCATTCCCTTGAAAGTTAACTTGACCTTCATTCCTTCTAGAGTCGACTAATCATGGAGTCGATAAGAATTGGCAAAAGTTCACTTTGCCTTCCTCTCGCTTGGGAAACAATCTGTTTATACTACAGGTCAATATTACCTGATAGTAGTTAATTGCTACATGTCAGGACATTCGCTAAAATTTACTAATACTGCTCGAGTTTATAGCAGTATTATTTATGGTAACAGAACTTCGCTTTCTGTGTACTATGAATAAAGAACATCGGGATTGCACTAGAATAAAAAAACATCGGGACTGTCCAAAATATTTCGCGGTAATATTTATTTATATAAAATTATTTGCCTGTCTGTTCCCTATGCATTCTCAAACAGCTCCAACAAATCAATTCAAATTTTTACAAGGTAACAGTATTAAACCCTCGAATGTCAACATGTAACTTTTATTTTCATTTAGATTAAAGCAATATAACATTTTCTCGAAAATAATCTTTCTGTAGTCACATTTTATACCACATTTCATACCACTACGACGACAATGTCACATTTTGTATATGAGTGTGTATGTGTGTGAGTGTGTGTGATTTTGCACGTTCGTTATGTACGACATAGTACAGGACATTTTATACCACTACGACGACGACGACGACGACGACGACGACACAGTTTGTATATGAGTGTGTGTGTGTTTGTCAGTGTGTATGTGTGTTTGCGCGTTCGTTACGTACGACATAATAAAGGACATTTTATACCACCACAACAATCACCACGACACATTTTTATATGAGTGTATATGTATCTGTGAATGTGTGTGTATTTTTGCGTTCGTTACGTACCACATATTAAAAACATTTTATACCACGACGACGACACATTTTGTATGAGTGTGTATATGCCTGTCAGTGTGTGTGCGTTTGCGTGTTCGTTACGTACGACATACTAAAGGATATTTTACATACTGCCTCCAACTAATGAAGCGGTTGATAAACTCAATCAACTTCAAGAGTTAACTGATGCATCAGATATGACTTTTCCATCAATTCACACAACACTCGATCAAGATCAGGCTGTTCAATACTGTGTTGAATATCTGAACAGACTTAAACCCACTGGGATGCCACCGCTGAAATTGACACTAAAGCTGGTTGCTCCCATTATGTTGCTTAGGAATTTTTACCCACCTCGCCTGTGTAATGGAACCCGCTTAATTGTTACTCCCATGAAGCCTCATGTCTTTATTCAAAATTTCCTCTCATATCTGCAGATGTTCCATTTGAATCTAAGATGCTTCAGTTTCCAATCAAACTAAATTTTGGTATTTCAATTAACAAGTCTCATGGTCATTTTCTCAAGCTAGTTGGACTTCATCTCTCTACTATATGCTCCTCCCACGGCCGACTCTATGTTGGTTGCTCACGAGTTAGTAGCAGCAACAATTTATTCATTTAGACACCAACGAAAAGTTACACGATGAATATTGTTTACTTTTAAGTGCTTCAAGATTGACAGATTTTCAGTTCTAAATTCTATTATCATTACAATTTGAATATTTTAAAATAAAATATAGATATTTTGAAATAATATTGAGAAGAAATATATGCTCATACATATTGTTTACTAATCTGAATAAGGACACCAGTAACCCGGGCAACGCCAAGTAATTCATCTTGTTCGTTATTTAAATTACGTATTCAAATGTTTCACATCCTATCGGAATCATGTTTCACATCCTATCGGAATCATGTTTCAGAGTAAAAAATCGAGCTCAAAAGTATGTGAATAAAAGTCTATTTATTTGTGTATGTCATTTTATTATCTAATAATTTACACACGTGTACATATAGACATACATAGACACACACACATATATATATACACAACTATCTAAAATATGTGTACTATATACATAGTTATATAGATATAGATATAGATATATATACACATATATATATACACACATACATAGATATATTATACGTATATATATATATATATATATATATATATATATATATAT
>NC_068983.1:71299105-71303057 GCF_001194135.2 Octopus bimaculoides
ATGTCACATATAACAATAACTCTGATTTTACAAATAATAATAATAATAATAATAATAATAATAATAATAATCGAATTGTAATATTACATACTCTTGAACCAATTTAAACATATGAATATATATATTTCAACATTTTGTTGTTCCTGCTTATGTGACACAATTTGCGTAGTAATCTAAACCGAACACTTTTATACTGCTAAATGCAGGAATTAGGGCCATTTCCACTTAGCGTTGCAGATTCTGTGAAAATCCTCAACGAGAATTCTACATATATTTTGAGATTCCTCGCTAATAAGTTTTAGAAATAACTTAACAGAGAAGTTGATGCATTAATTTCCGGAGAAATACCTGCCACGAGGCAGATAATTGATACAGGCAATGAAAGAAATTAGTTTAGTGTTGCTACGACATAAATATACAGTAAATTCTGTACTTAGAATCGATTTCCGCATAAAACTTCTTTTATAAAAGATATTCGCGTTTAAAATATCGTACATTTCTATGATATTCGAGAGTTATGATAGAATGAGACAGCCATGACAGATATGAGATATATTTATTCAAACCATAACTCAGTACTGAGCTAGGTAAATGTAGCTGGACTATAAGAGATCCTCAACCATTTAACTTAGATTTTTTTTTTTTAATCAACTAAATTATGAACAAACGGCACTAAAATTGAATAGCAAAGGCACGACTAAAACAACTTATCATTAATCTACTCCATCAACGCTGAACAACAACCATACACTTGAGGGATCCACTTGCACTCAACACTTTAATTCTACTCTGTCTCACTTCGCAAACCCGGACTTAAGCACTCTGCTTATCCTGTTAAAATTTTCTCTTGGTTCACGATTTATTATATATAGGATGTTAACCTAGGGAGGTAAAAGCCGGACTGCAATCTCATTGACATTGCTATGCCGGCACAGCTTGAAACTTTTGTGATTGATTAAGAATTAGCTCTTTCATCGTTGAGGTTGATCATTCTTACACATTCATCGGCTAAAACTGAAATACAAATAACCATGCACATACACATGTACGCACACATGCACACACAATATACGTAGAAACATACATGCACATATGCAAACCTATATTCATGCATACATTTGCAAATAAATTTCAGACACACAGAAGTTTACTTAAAATATTTTTCTTTGCTTTGTTTCTTTTTTTACCTTTATGTATATATTTTTTTTCCTTGCATGCCTGCAACCTTTGGCAGACCTTCCCATAACAGTGAAATCGATGCTATATATGTTTATTTTGAACTTATGTTAGTTCATGTCCGGATCTGAAATGCAATGAGAGAGAAATGAAGAGAGGGAGAGAGAGAAATGCAAAGAAAGAAAGAAAGAAAGAAAGAGATAGAGAGAGAGAGAGAGTTCTATAGTGTAGCGTTTCTGGGAAGAAAAGTTTGGTGTTTAGAAGAGGATTGTTAGTACACACCATGCAAATAAATATATTAAGAAATACACAAACAAACATTACACAGACATCCATCCATTTCATTTGTTTACACAGATTGTATTATATACACACAGGAATAAAACCATATCACAAGTGAGTTTGGATAAAAATACAAAATATATGGAGAAAAATATACACATAAATATAACATTCAAACGTATAAACGAAACCACTAACATGCGCGCCTGTTTATTGGTAACATTACACAAGCAGAGCCAGATACAAGAACTTAGGAACGTATTATGCATAGGCATACCCTAAGGTCTGCATACTAGTAAGCATATAAACACACTCACAACCTTGTGTGTGTGTGTGTGTGTGTGTGTGTGTGTGTGTGTGTGTGTGTGTGTGTGTGTGTGTGTGTGTCTGTGTGTGTGTGTGTATGTGTCTGTGTGTGTGTGTGTGTGTGTGTGTGTGTGTAATGTAAGTACTGGCAGACATACATATAAATATGCATGTGAGCGTTTATATGTGTGTGTGTGTGTACATATATACACATATGTACGTACGTATATATTGTGTGCGCATACTATGTCAAAAAAAATTATGTATAACATTTGTGTATATATGCATATGCATATATATGAATATATGTCTATTTGTACATATATATATATGCGTATATTTATAAATATACACATATATGCATACATCAAGATATACATGTATATATACATTTATACATATATTTGTGTGCATGTAGACAAACAAACAGCAACATACCTATTTAGACGTTTGTGCAAGCGTACGTTGTTGTGGTTTAATTCTTAATCAGCTCTAATCGAGCAGATCTTTGATCAAAGGCATTCCATTCATGACTGTCCCAGCTTTTATTATAGATATTTCTGTATCTAGGCTTACATTAACGAATGTATCTGTCCTTTTATAAATGTTAGAGGGTGGGATTTAAGGGGTCTTTAACTACTATTTCTAGCGGCTTCAATGATGGCAGAGGGTCTATGCTGTCAATTTCTTTTTATTCACACAAAATGTAAAGATGTACTGGACATTTCCGGGGCTTCGGTATACATAGACTACAACAGGCAAAATAACGAAACAGTTATTTTATATATCACCGTGCGAGAAGTTATAAGTTTTAGAAAGTTCGTGGAATGTACATTTTTGGAGCGCTCTATTAGGAAACATAATGTGCTGGAACACTTAAATATACGCCGATTGCTGTATAGTGGTCTACCTTGTCTTGCTTATTTCTCCTGATAAACCGCCCCAAATATGTACATTTCACTAACTTTCTAAACAGTTATTATTGTATGGTGATGTATATACGAGTCTGCGTGGAGGAGGCGCAATGGCCCAGTGGTTAGGACAGCAGACTCGTGGTCATAGGATCGCGGTTTCGATTCCCAAACCGGGCGTTGTGAGTGTTTATTGAGCGAAAACACCTAAAGCTCCACGAGGCTCCGGCAGGGGATGGTGGTGAACCCTGCTGTACTCTTTCACCACAACTTTCTTCCTGTTTCTGTTGTACCTGTAATTCAAAGGGCCAGCCTTGTCACACTGTGTCACGCTGAATATCCCCGAGAACTATGTTAAGGGTACGCGTGTCTGTGGAGTGCTCAGCCACTTGCACGTTAATTTCACGAGCAGGCTGTTCCGTTGATCGGATCAACTAGAACCCTCGACATCGTAAGCGACGGAGTGCCAACAACAACATACGAGTCTGCGTGATATATGTTTTGTGTGAGTGAATGAGTTAGTATTCAGTTCAACAGTGGTTGATGAGGTGCACTGTGAACGAAACAGCTAATTGTTCCGCGAGATAACGAGAAGTAAAACTTCCATATTGTTTTTAAGTCATCTAGGACTATTTAATTTCTATAGACTAGAGTTATAGTACCAAATATCATTTAATATATATCACTTCCATAAACTTAGCTCCTACAGCCTAAGTTCATGTGCGTCTATCTACTACTCCCTTTCTTTTTTTTTTATACATATAGTCGCAGTGATACATTATGTTTATATGTATGTATATGTGTATATGTAATACATATATGAATATATAGACGCATGCGTAAGAAGCTTGGTTCCCAACCACATGGTTCAAAGTTCAGTCCCATTTCGTGGCACCATAGGAAAATGTCTTCTATTGTAGCCGCGGGTCGAATAAAATCTTGTGGGTGGATTTGGTAGACAAAAACCGAAAGAAGCTTGTCGTGTATATGTGTGTGTGCGTGTGTGTGTGTGTGTGTGTGTGAGTGTGTGTTTGTATACATATGTGTGTGTCTTTGTGTCTCTGTGTCCCCATCATCACCTCTTGACAACCGATGTTGGTGTGTTTACGTCCCGTAACTTAGCAGTTTAGCAAAAGAGACCGATAGAATAAGTACTAGGCTTAAAAAAAAATTCTGAGGTCGATTTGTTCGACTAAAACAATAGAAGAGAGAATATATTCATATATGCAATATATACGCACACACACACACACACACACACACACACACACACACAC
>NC_068983.1:71303126-71306279 GCF_001194135.2 Octopus bimaculoides
ATATATATATATATATATATATATATATATATATACACATACATACATTGATTCATATAAGTATGTACATATTATTGTAATCATGATTAGTATCATTTTTATTTCGCTTTTTATTTTTGATCTTGTTGATGTTGTTATTTTTCTTATTTTTCTTCATCATCTCAACGTTGTTACTTTACGACCAGCTGGTTCAAACCTTTAAGGATAGTTTGGTTGTTCTGGGCTTGTTTTCTTTTCTGTTCGCTTCGTAGCTTCGATATATTTCGACACCTGCACAAACAGCTCGAACAATAAACAGTAATATTCCGGTTTTTTTCATCTAATTTACTGCGCAGTTTCTTTAATTATTCGTGTTATTATTATTCTCATTATTATTAGTATTCCTCTTGCTATTATATATCCTTGTAGTATTTTCTGTCTTTTTTCTTGGCTTTTTCATATATTGTGCCAGTTGCTTACATCAAAATGCAGTGATGTGTGAAAACGGTCTTCTGTTACTATGTTCTTCTCCTAGTATCGTTAGTGTTATTCCCTATCACTGAGACTTGATAAAGTCATCATTGATGAAAATGCATGTAAAACAAATTCTTGTTCTAGCACTTCTATATGTACACACACACACACACACACACACACACACACACATATATATATATATATATATATATATATATATATATATATATATATATGTATGTATGTATGTATATATATATATATATACATATGCATATAAATATGTCAGCTGTATATATATGCATATTTATATACATATATATATATATATATATATATATATATACACAAACACTCACATACACATATATATGTATGTATGTATGTATGTATGTATGTAAATATGTATGTATTATGCATATGCATATATAAGTGGGGTAGCATATAGTTTCGTGTGTATTCGTATCCCTCATTATATATGGATAAGTGTGTGAGAGAGACAGAAAAGGAGAACATGCTCGGTAAACGCACATATACGAAAGAATTTATGGGGTTTTTTTTTTCTAATTGCAGCTTATTAGCGAATTTTTTAATATCCTTTTCTTGATTTTCTACTGGGGGAAAGAGTTTTATTTTAGAATAGCGTTCTATTATTTATACAAAGTTTTATACTTATAGTACGACACCATCCCTTAGCAACGAAAACCTTCCTACAGAAGTAAATATTGCGATTTAGCATTGCTTACGAAGATATGTCTACTTGATATAACAAAGAGACTTAGTTTAATGGATTCGGTGTAACTCCTGCATGAGGAAGGTATTGTGGTGGTATTTTACTTAAAAATCAGGTTACAAAAAGAAAACAGTTTTGTTATGTAGAATTAAACTCAGATTATCATTTGAATGAAATAACAGATATTACTCAGGTAATGCAGCTAAACCAGTTTGGCTGTGTTTTATTATTGATGAATCAACAGCTAATACTTAATAATTTGCTTTGTTTTTGTTGTAAAGAGAATAACCAGCAAGGAACATGCCGAAAGGTTAGTTTGTCTATTAGATTATGTGATTATTGTTCCATCTCGTTAGCTCTAGCCTAGTCGTAAAACTATCAACTTGCAGATTGTTAGGGCATTGCGAGCATTAAACGAATCTCTGTTATTTCATCAAACATGTATTATAACTTTTTTTCTCATTTGCTAAAAACATTTTGATGACGCATCCATCACATGAACATATCCCTAGGATGGACTTTGATCTCAGTCTGTCGTGTGCAGAGCTTTGTCACTGTTAACTAATGTCATACTATATCACTGCACACGAGCCAATCGTTTGGCCTGCTTAAAGTAGCATCCATGTATCATTCAAATTATTCTTTTAGAGTTTCAAAAAAAATTCTGTGTAGCAAGGTTAATTTGTCTTCTGTTATAACACCATCACTTGCTACATTGGGTACTGTCTTTAATCTCCCTGACAGACATGATCGTCACAGCATGAATGTCTTTAATCACAGATCTGCTTAATTAAGGCAAAGCTAAGATTAAAACAACAACAGCAACAATACTATATAGTTTGTCGGAGTTCAAACCCTGTTGAAGTGTATGATCATATGATACTTAAATATGTTTAGAGAATCAAGCAAAATGTCTAAAAGAGGAAGTTAAAAGGACAGATATATCTTAGCATTAACTTCTTATTTATGGTGTTATCTGTTGTGTTTGAATTTTGAAATATTTTATCACCAGTATATTTCCTAACTATATTATTGTTATTGACGTTGTTTAGGGCAAACAGACCCTGATCGAGTTGCTTGTTTCCTAGTAGCACATAGGCAAATAATCAATTAATTGTAAAAACAGAAACTGTAAGGAACTGTGAAACCTAGGTGTTAGTGTTTTGCACTTTTCGACTATTTCTATGATATTAAATTACATGGTGTAAATTCAATGGGTTGATTAGGAAATGCCCGAAACAGCAACCAAATCTCACTCATACCAAACTATGCCATCTTAAGCTCTTAAAAAGCCGAGATGATCGCAGTTAAACTATCTTTTCTATCATACGTTCTCTCAACACACCTTGATTTCATTCGACTAAAATGCCACACCATAGAGCCTGTCAGAAAATATACAGTGATTGGTGAATGTAATAACTGTTAGAATGTATTTTTAAATAGCTTAATCAAGGGAAAATGTGCGTGCAGTGTTTATTACTTTTGTCGGGCCTCCGAGCCTGGTGGGAGAAACAGGAAGAAATAGCAATCTTAATGTTGTTGTATTATTGCTTTTTAATGAAGGCTCTACGTTTTTAGAGGGAATGCCGGCAGTAATACAGAGCTTTACAGGAAGATGATATTGGTGTGACGGTAGTGTATTCCAAATGGTGTGTTGCTTGGGCTCGAGCACTAATATACCATGCCAGCCATTTGCATGTTGGCACAAATCGGAAGTCGATTGAAATGATACTTTATTTTATTAGCTCCTGAAAGATGAAAGGGAAATTTGACCATATTAGAATTTGAACTCAGAATGTAAATAACCAAAACAAATCCTGCTAAACATTTTTTTTCCGGGAATTCTATAGATTCTGCCAATTCACTGCCTTAATGTCAATCAGTATTCTTTTAAATAACTAGCCAAATACCGTATATAACTCAGCAGCAGCAGCAGCAGCAGTAGTAGTAGTAGTAGTAGTAGT
>NC_068983.1:71306324-71308931 GCF_001194135.2 Octopus bimaculoides
GAGGAGGAGGAGGAGGAGGAGGAGGTTTTGTTATTATCGTTTATCAGTATCTGTCCACCTACTATATATCTGATATGCAAACTGCACCAATAGCGGCAGCTGCAGTAGCAGCAACAGATCGATTCCAGTTAATGATTACCGACAAGAATATAAAGGAAAACTGTTATTAAATGCCAGTATTGATGCAGTGACATTTTATAGAAATGCGGGAACTTTCCTAGTTGAAATGAGTCAAAGATTGTTTTCATTTATACAACAAATAAAGATTTCTTTTGTCTAAACACAATCGGTTTAGACGAATCCACTCTATTATCATCATCTAGGTAGTCGTTCAATTTGCTCGAAATAGCAACTAAATCTTGTTCGAATCAGAGATGGTCATGGTTGGAATATACTTATGAACATAGGTTCTCTTAACAAGTATTGACTTGATGCTTTCCTTCTCATCTTGGTTTCACGAGATCACTACAACATAGAACCTATCTGACACAAAATAGAGATTGATGATTGAGTATTATATCTGTTGGATTTCTTTTTCGTGCGGGTTAATCAAGGAAAGAATGGTAACATCGATAAATTTTGGTGAGGCCTTCGTGTCTCATACGAGAAAAGAAGATAAAAAAAAACCACGACCTCAGAGTAAAAATATTGGTTCGAATGTTTGCAAAAAAGTAGACTCTGCTAAAGGCTCCTGCGGGTCGGAAGCTGGTGTTAGGATTTGGTAACGGATATAGGCTATCACCTGTAATGCAGAAGGTATAAAGTGTGTTGCCCAAAATATCTAGTGGTATTTGGTAAAGCCCTTGAATTCTGTGTTCTAATCCCGTCTAGGTCGAGTTTCACTTTGATCCCTCCAAGCTTTATAAAATAAGTACCAATCCACTTGGTACTTTTGTCGATACAGTTACTTATTCTCTTGAAGGCAGCACCTCAGCATAACTACAGTCTATACTACTGCTGCTGCCTGTGCTGATACTACTACTACTACTACTACTACTACTACTACTACTACTACTACTACTACCACTGCTGCTGCTGCTACTACTGCTACTATTGCTACTACTACTACTAATAATAATAATAATAATAATAAGAGCACTCAGAGAGCGCAAACCTCCACCAAGGCAACACAAACGTCCTCTCAACGATTAGCCGGAGATGATTTTTAAAATGAGAATATCTGAAATAAACTCGACTGCTCTCACAAACGAGAATATTTAAAATGAACCCAACCGCTCTCAAAAACTAAGTAAAAAGAAAACAAAAACAAAAAACAGGAAAAATAATCCAGAATCCTTATCCGGTACCAGATCGAAGTGAAAATCTAATCACTTCGTGCCTGTCACGAGGCCAAACATCTCTGAAAGTTTCATCGAAATCCATCCAGCGGTTCTTGAGATATCTTGTCCACGGACAAACAAACAAACACGACTGAAAAGAATACCTCCACCTTCGCTAAGGCGGCGGCAATAATCTTTTCTATTATAGGAACAGAGTCTGAAATTTAGGGGTAGGAGGGGTAGGAGGGGTAGAAGGGCCAGTCGACTAGATCGACCCTAGTACACAAATGGTACTTAATTTATCGACCTCGAAAGGATGAAATACCTCTAAGCATTTCGTCCAGCTCGCTAACGATTCGGCCAAATACCACTACTAATACTACTATTTTTTTCTCTTTTAGTCAGCATTGCTCGTAACTATTTATAGAGGCCCCGTTACTGGTAGAAAATTGGAGGGAATAATTCCTCAGATGGAAAGCTTTGCGTAAATGCTTGAAATAACGTTGCTAGGTGTTGGTATTAAACTGATTAACGCAATAAGTCTTCCACCAATGTAGCCCATGTCCGGTTTTGATTTCAAAAAAGAAAGAGCTGAAACAAATAATGCAAGGCAACTAGTAGGACATTCTAACTGTTCTGTCAATCCACCGTCCTGAGTTCCCAATTCTTTTTTATCGAAGCCAAAGGGACGATGAACGGTAAAGTTGACTTCGGTGGAATTTCAAATCAGAACGCATGGAGTCGAAAGAACTACCGCGTGAGGTTATATCCAATATTAAAGACCCCTAACAATTCTAGGTTCACACTACAACTACTTCTACTGCCACCACTATGCACTACTACTACCACCACTACCACCACAACCATCACCACTACCACCACTACTAATACTACAACTACAACCATTAATATTACAACCACT
Source organism: Octopus bimaculoides (assembly GCF_001194135.2). Classification (NCBI taxonomy): domain Eukaryota; kingdom Metazoa; phylum Mollusca; class Cephalopoda; order Octopoda; family Octopodidae; genus Octopus; species Octopus bimaculoides. Next base: position 71,308,527 of record NC_068983.1, read on the forward strand.
ACTATTACAACTACTACTACTACTAAGTGTTATCGATCAAGACTGAACAGAGGTTACACGGCAGCGTCGACAGGAACATTAGCAACAACAATAACAACAACAACAACAACAACAGTAACAACAACAAAGAGTCCATAATATGTTACACTTCGAATTTATTTTCTTTAAAATGCTCATATATTAAGAGACTGATGCATTCGGCTCCTGAAATTGTGTTGCAATTAAAAATTGTGCTGCAATTAAAAATCCTTCAGTCTCTGCTTTGAGTCCTGAGTTGCTGGGATTTTTCTCTGTCTATTTCTTTTGCATTTAGTTTAGCCTACCATTTGCCATGAAGGGGGTTTTCTTGCCATCGTTTTATCATGGTCCGTTGCTGTTCTAGTTTTAGTTTGGATTTCATTTGTT
>NC_068983.1:71309687-71310422 GCF_001194135.2 Octopus bimaculoides
TTTTGCCGTAACATTTGTATCCGCATCCAGTTCTATTTAGCAAGTCAGAAAAAGGTGTCTGTGCCAAATAGAACAGGAGCGGAGAGAGTGTGTCTCCCTGGAATATTACTCTTCTAATGGGGATGGCTTTGGTTTTCACGAGTCCCTCTTTTGTTTGGAGCTGTAGCACTGTCTGCCATTTATTGATAGAGTGTCTTATGTATTTCATAACATACTCAATTTGTTAAGGTCAAACAAATGACAAACAAATCTGTGGTAATGAGCAGAATATTTGTTGTAGTTCATCTTTTATACCAAGACAAAGCAATGTAAATCATAACACTTCTAATCAGCTAAGATCAGCACCCATGAGAGTCATTGCCAGGTACTGCATGAGGGCATCATCACTATTATTATTATTATTATTATTATTCAGTAGTTTTATTTTTATAACGTGCTTTCACTTCACTACCGAGCGCAGCTCTGTGCGCCTTGGGTATGTGCTGTGGTTTGCTGTGGTGCTCTTATGTTTACTGTATTGAAAGTGTTTTGCGTAGAATGTGTGCAGTACCCAGTAGTGCAATTTTCTGTATGTTATATATATTTGTAAGTCCTGCTATTTTTGTTATGTATTTGTCTGAATATTTTTTTATTATACCTAAGGCACCTACTATGATAGGAATTGTTTCTGTTTTTAGATTCCACATTCGAGTTATCTCTATTTCCAGGTCTTTGTATTTTGAAAGTTTTTCCATT
>NC_068983.1:71311096-71311377 GCF_001194135.2 Octopus bimaculoides
TATTATTATTATTATTATTATTATTATTATTATTATTATTATTATTATTATTATTATTATTATTATTATTATTATTATTATTATTATTATTATTATGTTCGAGCACCATCTGGAGTATTCGAGCGAGAGAGCAGTGCATGCCATCGAAGTGACACTGGGGTAAAATATACGAAGCCCAATCATGACTACCCGTCTGATAAAGTACATTAGGCACATGTATCACAACGATATGTGCACCACACGGTGATCTCATATCAAGATAAACAACGCATGAGCTTGCA
>NC_068983.1:71311419-71312645 GCF_001194135.2 Octopus bimaculoides
CCCAGTTAGAATTTTCTTCAGATCGAGTAGCCCATCCCGCTCAAAAGGTCCCTGAATGAGAGTTGTTTAAGGCATTCAAGTAATAACCACCCCCAACGTTTTGTATATGGTGGTATACGTTGCCTTCTCTTTTTAAAACAACCATATATATTTTGTGTAAGCGTTGCTTACTACTATTTCCAGGAGGTCAAGCCAGCGTGTAGAGACTCCTTGTTACATTCTATTCTTTCTGGTTATAAGCATCTTTAGTGGCTATTCAGCATGATCTCTTTTTCCCTTTGGAAACATATTCTTTGCTTCTGGAGAAAAATCTGTAAAGTGTATTTGACATTATAATGACAATGTGTGCGTTAGAATATAGACAGTAATTGTTGCAAAAATATTCTCTGCCTTTTATATTTTAAGGTTGCCATGGATTGCACCGTGGCGTTTGTCAGTGCATTTTTTAATTTTTTTATGGTGAGTCAAAGTTGCACCAATAACTTTCAATCATAGCTGAAATGCTTATTTTTATATTTTACTAACTCTTACTCCTCTTTCACCTCCTTCGTCTCTTCCTTCTCCTTCCACTTCCACTTCCTATCCTTTTTCTTCTTTCTTTTATCTTCTTCCGAACATAACTAAAATCACCTTACGTGACAGCTGTGTCATGTGTTTATACACACACATATACATACATACACACACACACACACACACACACACACACACACACACACACATATATATATATATATATATGAATTTATGTGCGTCTATATATATATATATGTGCATACGCACACATGTATGCATATGTATGTAGGGTTATTTGCATGTATGCATGGAGACATGTATTTTCAAGAATCGGTCACAAACAGAAATGACAAAACTTCTCTCTCATACTTGACGAGTGTCTTACATATTTTTGCCATTCATATTGAGAATTTCTGAAGTCGTTTCATAGATTTCTATCTGATCCCTATGCGTTTCATGTTTCGATGGCCTCATAAACATGTTGCTCTCGGCCCGATCACATTGCTGAATATGTCTTTTGCTGTACTCTGGAGTCGAAAATATAGTCGGCAGAGGTCTGACGTATGTATATGTGTGCGTGTGTCTGTCTGTGTGTTTGTGTGTGTGCGTGCGCGCACGAGCGTGTGTATGTGTATATATGTATATGTATGTATGCATATGTGTGTATGTATATATATAAGTGTGTGTGAGTATGTGTGTGTGTGTGTGTG
>NC_068983.1:71313040-71314139 GCF_001194135.2 Octopus bimaculoides
ATATATATATATATACATATGTGAGTGTGTGTGTGTGTGTGTGTGTGTGTGTGTGTGTGTGTGCGCGCGCTTGCGTGTATATGCCTTTCGCGACGTCTTTAAAGCCAAGAAGTGTTCAACCCCCTACCCCACTTCTGTCCTAGCACTTATAGACCGGTTACTCTGTTTCCATGATGTATAAGAGACCGAGATCCCATTCTCCCTAAACAAGACACCACTCCGCCGTAAGTTTATTCATTTACTGCTGCGTGGAGCGGAGTGAAGTGAAATGCAGTGCTTTGCTCAAGAACAACGCATAATGTGGCACGTAGACACCAATTGGTGGTCATGTATTCAGTTTGTTTTGTACTGAAAACATCGAATTTGGCTGCAACATCTTCAAGGAATGTTAACAAACCATGCTTATGACACAGTGAATGAACTATGAAATTTAGATTACCAGCATATTGAAGTTCAGTGAAACAGAGATACGTGCGCTCGGACATTTTGATTTCTTGAGCTTGATTGTGAGATCTTCATCTTAAATGCTATCAATAATTTGCTCAAAGTTTTAATAACAAAGACAAAAAGAGTTACGATGTCTCTCTAAAGATGATGGACTGTATGCGTGTGTGAGTGTGGGGGTGTGAGCGTGCGTGCGTGTGTGTGTGTGTGCGCGCGCGCGCGCGTGTATGTGTGTGTGTGTGTGTGTGTGTTGACATATATTGTATCATATCTTGCTTGTTACTAGGGACTGGGATCCCCTTTAACAGGCTGTTGGTATTAAATAAAGTGTCAAGCATTAATGTAAGGCACTAGATCCAGTTCCTTGAAATTACTGGATTCGTTGTACGTATAAACAGACTGGGTACTTGAATCTTGTCAAATGAGGCAGATACCTTAGATGAGAGACAAATAAGAATCGATAATCGATTAAGGTTGTTTATTCTTTTTAAACTATGGAGAGGCAGTTAAATTTGCCATGTTCGTGTGTCTACTACATAGCTGTACACATAACACACACGTATGTATGTACTTTCATACATTCTACATGCATACATGAATACTACTTACATACATACATACATACATACATACGTATTTTATACATATTACAACA
>NC_068983.1:71314516-71315279 GCF_001194135.2 Octopus bimaculoides
CATGCTACATACATATACACACACAAACATCCATCCATCTATACATACATACACACATACATACGCACATACATACATACTTGTACATCTATGTCTGTGTTTATATTTATCGCAGTACACCAGTGTATCGAATTCTGACCTATTACATAAAAAGAAAGGCTAACATAGTCTTTCGAAAATTTTCGATCCGTAAAGATATGTTTAAAACTGCAATATGTACGGTAACCAATGTGATTGACTAAATCCCTTAAATGTGTTGCCTCTGCATGATCGCAGTTAAACGTCTGAAACCAGTAAAAGAGTAAAAAAAAAAATGTATTCGTCAATTCTGAAAACTTCACCTCTGCTTTCTCTGTTAAGTTGCCTGCTTCATATATTTATCAGTATATATCGCCGCTATAATTTTGGTGGCATGTGTTAATATTTTCTACGAGGTACAATACAAACTGTCTTACATGTCATTGAATCTTTTATCGGGAGGGTACTCGAAAAGCATTTTGTTGTAGATGATAATTGCGACGATTAAATTTGTCACAGTGATCCGTAATACTAATATCTATGTGGAGTAAAATCGGAATTCATGTCCTATGTTCGAAAAATTAGTCCCTAAAAGAGCTAATAAGGGAATTCTGATGTGTTTAAATATGCGGAAGAGCGAAAATGATGTTATCATTTCCGCTCAAATGATGTTATCATTTGAGCTAAGATAAACCCCCACACAGAATTACACTTCTCTCTCTCTCTCTCTCTCTCTCTCTCTTTC
>NC_068983.1:71315289-71316744 GCF_001194135.2 Octopus bimaculoides
ATATATATATATATATATATATATATATCATTTAACGAAGGTGAAAAACCCGAAACGTTAGCTCCTTCACTACTCAGGTATTCGAATTTACCAGAATACTATCTGTTATATAACATACTATCTGTTATACCACGATGGCTATTTTCAGTTTCATTATATCCACATTCGCCTGCTACTTGTAGTTCTTGTTAGTGTTGTTGTTGCTGTTTTGATTGGTGTTGTAATTATTATTGTTCACAAATACATTTCACACATACATTTCATTACGCATACATTTCCCCCTCACACATACATTTCATTACACAAACATTTCGTCCCTGCTCCAGTGCACATATGGTCAATCGTTTTTGAAGCTATGACCATCCCCGTGTCTTGCATACCCACAACTATTGAATACTTTTTTGTAATGTATCCTACTACGTTCAAGATGTTAAGTTGCTGTTTGGGAGAAATCTGGCTGCTATTCAAAGCAGATTGAGTGTCAAGGCTTCCTCGATGGTTCTCTAGAGATCCGTTGAGTTTATGATCAGAATAATTCACATTGTTTTTCTAACATCTAATGTTTCAACCGCAACTATTATGTACGAACATTCTGTATAACTTATAATTATGTGTGTGCATTATACATGTATTATGTTTTAAGGAATGAAGACTCTACTTTTGTACAATCGTTAAAACGTCGTAAGAATACCTTAGAGTATTTATTCCAGTGTTTTATGTTCTTTACTTCTATCCTACTGGGGTCAAATTCGCCTTTCATCCTACAAATGTGGATTAAATTAAATACCAAGGCTGACTTAAGTGACAAAGCTCTCCCACAAAATATATAGCCTTCTACTTATGTTAGGAATGATTATGATATAAAAACTAAAATTATTATGGTTATAAAAAGCAAAACAAACACCTTATGGGACAACTCATATCGATAGAACAGGTGGAATCCCATGAACATTTGAATGCCAGACAAAATGCAACGTTCAATTCCGACTCCTTTACGTTTGAAATTTAATTAAGCGACAACGATGCTTTTATATAAGTTTCGTCACGTTATGAAATGAAATGATTACACGGGAAACACGAAAGTGGGTAATGAGTTCGTCTGACTGAAAAATACCATTGCATTATGTATGTTTCTCCCACACTTAGTAGTGTTCAATCAATTTACGTTTTGGTTTACCAATTTTATTTAGATACCAGTTCTGTTTTGAATATCCTCACAACTACGTCCACACACATGTACACTTCTATAATGTGTGTGTGTATACGTGTAGCTGTACATGCATGTGCTTCTCTGGGTGTGTGTGTGTGTGTGTGTGTGTGTGAATTTACGTATGGATGTACATGTGTATTCATGTATGTATGAAGGTATATATGTAAGCATCCATGTTTATATGCACGTATGGAATCATATAAGTATACATGTTTGTAGTACATATCTGTGAGTGCTTATATATA
>NC_068983.1:71318778-71326899 GCF_001194135.2 Octopus bimaculoides
ATATATATATATATATATATATATATATATACATATATATATATATGTATATACATGTATGTACGTGCGTATGTATATATATATATGTGTGTATATACGTATGTATATATATTTATATATATACTACACCGTAATATTACACTAGACTTTAAAATACTCACATACATCTCCACACAATGAAACAATGAAGCCTTCAACATTATCATCCAAAATCTACCCATTCTCACAGGAGATAAAATAATGTACAAAATTGTAGGATTACACAAAATTATCACGAGTAAAATGCAACCGAAATCATTGAAAAAAATTAACCAACGCAAGACTATATCCATTAACAACGGAACCAAAAGTGAAAAATGCCTAACTGTGGCATATACCCCTACCTTTTGGAGGGAACAGAGTTCCACTTTGAACACGGTGAAATATTTAAGATTGAATCAAATTTTACCTGTGCATCAGAAAACCTAAGCTATGCCATTGCCTGCTTAGGTAATCAATATATTGACCAAACAGGAATATCACTCCGTCGAAGAACCACTCTTCACAAAGAACACATCCGCAATACAAACAGATACATGTCAGTGAACACGTAGAAAGGTGTGCTAGAAACTTTAATCCTAACTTCCTAATTTTCCCCTTCTATCACTATTCCCAGAACACCTCAGCACAGCAAAGAATGGACAAAGAAGCAACTTTCATCAATAAATTTCACCCACAACTTAACATGAACACTACTAACCTTACCAATAATACCACTAACTCTTATACATCCCATACACCATTCATATTACAGTATTATATCTACCCTAACTGAACCACATCCAAAACTACTTACCTCTCTTACACATATTCTTTTTACTCAGGGACTAGTAGACCCAACACTGTTTGGTAATCGGTGCGCATTCAAAGCCAGTGAGCAGTAACCGACGAAACCTTTTAACAATTCATTATAATGACTTTTATTCCTCTTAATTCTACCTCAGTTAATCTAATTGTATATATTTATCATTACTTTTCATTTAAAAAGCCTTTATTTTGTTGATAACCAATGTACAATTTCGCTTTTTTTCTTCTTACTTCCCCATATCTTTTCAACGTGTAGTTGCTATTTTCTTTTTGAAACATATTTCTATTATATATATATATATATATATATATTCAGCTAGGTAGGTAGATTTAAGAAGATTATGTCCTCATATTGACTGCAATCGTATCATATACGATTGTAGACGTTGCTTAGGGACATAAAAATTTACAATATTATTACAACTAAGGTTATTGTTTCGATAGAAATTAAAATTCACTCCATTAATCTACTAAATCGAAAAGAAGGAGTGGACAGTAAATACGGTAACATGTAAATTTGCTCGATTATAACACCCTGAATGAAAGACAACTCCACATTACAAGAATATTTTTATCAAATATCGTAGATGCAAGCTCAGTAACGTGGCAAAATGAGTCCAGTGCTCAGTATTATTTCCAGTTACGTCTGTTTCATATTAATTACGTTACGTGATGTTATAATAGTAACTTAAATTACTAATATCCTGCAGAAAGGCTTAAGGGCCACAACATTATTTCTGTGAACACAGTATATACACGTACCAAACGATTAGTGGAATAGATTCTTGATTCTGCTTATTGTCCTTGTGTCTAAAACAAACATAGAAATAATAGCACTTTACCATACGCTTCTTATCAAGCTGTTATTAGCAAAATACTGGATTAACTCTGGAAGGTTTGGACGTAGTATGTCGACTGTTCTTAGAAGATATTCAGTTCAGACTTCTACTAAGCATTTTTCAGTCCAATTTCCTGCGGAGCCGACACGAATGCAATTCCGGACTGTTGTAATCTGTTGCCAGGTTATAGTGCTTCTGGCCAGGCTAAAGCAATTAAAACCAAAATGGAATAAGAACTATATGGAAGACATTAGATTAATGTCGCTGTGGTGTTTTATTGATTTTCTCTACCACTAAATCATTTACATTATGAAACATTTCAAAGTAATTCTTATAGATTTTGATTCAATTATAATATTTCTTCAGCTTACAATGCTTGCTCAACTGACAAACTGAACATTCAACAGATTATCTTAGAGAACCAGGTAGATTTTTAAACTTTTACATTCCCATATATATATATATAATATTTTTTTTTTCTGTGAGCATGTCAGAAACGACCCTGGAAATCTCATACATCATCAACTGTAATAAATCACCATGGAATATTCTTAATAATGCTGATTTCGTTTATTTATTTATGCAAGATAAAATGATTATCAGTGCCTGAATAGACAGCAATTAAACACTATTCCTCTAATCAAGTTTTCACCAGAGACAAAATGAAGGATTAATAATAAATCTTTCATTGATATGTAATTGCCTTCCATGGGAAACAGTTCCATGTATTTCCTGAATATTTTCTAATTTAGCATTTTTTCTTCTTTCAGATTTGCATTTTCATCATCACTTTAATCAATATTATTGCTGTAGTTGTATATTATTATTATTATTATTATTATTATTATTATTATTATTGTTATTATTATTGTTATTATCATCATCATCATTATTATTATTATTATTATTATGATTATTATTATTATTATTATTATTATTATTGTTATTATCATCATCATCATTATTATTATTATTATTATTATTATGATTATTATTATTATTATTATTATCATTATTATTATTATTATTATTGTTATTATTATCATCATCATTATTATTATTATTATTATTATTATTATGATTATTATTATTATTTTACTTATGGTGAACGAAATACTTTAAACAGCTTTGTGTAAGATTAGGATTTATTAGTTTAATTCGATTAAAAAGATGTTCGTTTATATATTCTATATTTTTTTTTCTAAGGAACGTATGAGTGACTGTTCTGTCTATTATAATAAACATGAAGCTAGTCCTTAACATTGTTACAGCTGTGACCCCTGTCCTTTTTTCAGTCTACTTTTATTTTATCGGTCTCTTAGCCGAACCGCTATGTTACGGAGACATAAACAAACCAACACCGGTTGTGAGTCGGTGATAAGAGACAAACACAATCACAAAGACACACACTTACATACACACACACAAACACACACACACACATATTTATACGATGAGCATGTTTCAGTTTTCGTCTACAACAAATGGGGGTGTTTTTAGGTTACTACTAACCGTTATTTTTATCGAGACACCATCTCTATCAAGATAGTCCGCCAAAGCGGTAGGGTCCTTGATCTGTTGGTTTTGGGCTCAATATGTTCCTTCTCTAAGACTGCTTACCACCCAAGGCTAACGAGTACAGCCTACCCAGCGCGCTGGTTATTTGAAGGCGCCAGACACTCTCCTTTTCTCACACTTCTCGTCAGATACTCGTCTTTTCTAAAACTTCTCGCCAGATACTCGCCTCTTCTCACTCTTCTAAAAATATGGAACGCTTCACATTACACTGGACGAAATGCTGAACAGTATTTCGCCCGTCGCTACGTTCTGATTTCCATTTCCGCCGTGGTCAGCTTTGCCTTTCATCCTTTCGGGGTCGATAAATTAGGTACCAGTGAAAACTGAGGTTGATGTAATCGACTAGTCCCCTCCCACAAAATTTCATGCTTTGTTCTTTTAGTAGAAAGTATTATTATTATTATTATTATTATTATTATTATTATTATTATTATTATTTTGGTTTAGCTCAGGTTCGGTCTAATTCCTGGTAGGATTTATGTGGGTAGCGAGTTACTACCTGTGACCCTAGGTACCCACAAGTTTTCAGTAGTCTTTCAAGTGCTTAGAACCCTCCTGATAATCGTTTCTGTCCCTTGTGCTATTTGTCTCGGATCTTTACTTTGTGAATTCGAATTCCGCCGTTGTAAATTTCGCCTATCCTTTCGGTGTAGATAAATTAAAATGCTAGTCAAGTACTGAAGTCAAATGTCATTGACTAATCGTCTCCCTTCAAAATTGCTGGCCTTGTTCTAAAATTTGAAAACGTTATTGTTATTAAGCATTCCAAAAATACTTTCGTGGTCGATAAAGTGCAGTACCAGTCACGTACTTGGGCAGTGGTATCGCTTAATCCTCTTCCACTAAATTTGATGTCCTTCTGCTAAAATTTGAAAGAATCATTATTGTTGTTGTTATTGATTTTGCTGCATCTACTGCTGCTGCTGCTGCTGGTGATGATGTTGACAACCACGAAGACAGCGACGAAAACGAGGAAAACAACGACGATGACAAAGACGATGATGATGATGATTTTTTCCTGTTGTTGTTGTCATCATCATCATCATCATTCTGTTATAAAAGCAGCTCTTCCAAATATTTTATTGACAGTTTGCAATTTGATTCCTTTTTAACACATTCGAAAAGCTGTTTTATACGGTCGAATAGTTAATTATAATTTCGGAACTAATCTGATTCTTTCAGACCATGCATAATCTTAGTTTTACAACTAGTGTATTATATTTAAAAGAACGAGTTCTATTTCAATGATAATAATGCTTTATCACTTTTATTGAATTTTATCTTTTTTTATATATTTTTTTACAATATTGTGAGCGCATGAGATTAGTGTAGTTTTCATATTTGCAAGCACATTTTACGAGGCTGTTGATTCACATTGCAAAGAAAACCGTTGAATCCTATTCATATTTCATTTAAAACATTTTATTTTTTTAATACACAGTGTCTGTTATGTTAGTTCATTCCATAGTAACGGTTCCTTATTTTATACAATTCAATCATCATTCCCGCCCAGATGCTTCTATAAGATGTATTATGTCTACAGTTTGTTGTCTGACCCATTCTCATTTATTGTGACAGAATTACGATTCTCTAGAAATATTTCATTTTCACATCCTTTTTTTTTTTCAAATGCTTGTGTCTTTAACGTGTGAGTGGATTTATACAAAGCATATCTATTCAATGAACGTAACACTTTTGTAACGTATCAGGATAGTATTGTTTTCTCTTTCTTTCAAACGTTATAAATCTATGCTCGGGACTTAACATTCATCGATCAATATACGAATGCATATTTAACACTATACATATTTTTACTATTATTCTCCAAGTTAGTTTTCAATGACAGGCTGTATTTTTTTAAAGACCTAGATATATTTACATTCTTTAATTTTACATATTAACTTTCTTTTCTGCTGTGTTTATTTTATATGTAAAATAAATCAATAATACAGGTTTTAAACAGACGAATTCCTGGTTCAGTACACGTCTGACAGAGGGCAAGTGATATGGGGATACCACTTGCTTTTCTGTTTTTGCCGAAACGTATATGCGTGTACACGCGCACACACATGCATATACATACATAACTAAATTACATACAAACATACACACATACATACTTACATACATACATATATACATACATACATACATACATGCATATAAACATACATACACTCATGCTTGATGGCTATCAACTCGCAGACAAATATGACCACTTGTGACAAATTATCTTGCCCTAGATGTTAAAGTCAATGGTTGTCTATGCCGAAATTCAAAGTCAATTATAGCTTGCACAACATCGCTAAGACTCTCACTTACAATCAAAGTCTATATATGTTGAACCAAATGGGAGCAGATTTTTTTACATATTTATATTCGTGTTTATCTGAAATTATTCTAATGATATGAAGGGTATTTTACAAGTGAAACAATCCAAATATTTTATCAAGCACTGTTACTCGAAGACGGTACAATATCAATTCAAATGTTGACAGTGATTTGGCCGCTATATAAGCCAGGTCGAGTGACCTGCAAGTACTAGCATCTAAATCACTTTCAAATATACGAGAAAGGAGAGGGAGTATATACTTTTAAGAAGTGTTAATCTGGCATTTTGAATCAGTAATTTCCAAAGTGCATCGAATCAGTAGTTTGCAAAGTGCATTTCAGAGCTTACATTCGTTTCAAATCCGATTTCAGCAATCATTTTGCAATTACTCTTTGAATGAAATTCCCATCCATTATGCAACAAACGAGATACTGAGAATTATCTAGGCAAGGAGTCGTAGATAATTAGCTTGGATGTCGGTATTTCATATCCTGTCAGAAACATTGCTGATGACCATGGTACAGGAGTTTAATTATCTACGGGGCAGGGACCAGAATTAGACGTTACATTATGATCTCATTCTCCACTGTAGGCAGCAGTAATGATAAAGACCTGATCGGTTGGCTTGCCGTCCTGAATTTGATTCCTTCTATGGCAGACGCTTCCTTGGCAAAATATGTCTCTAATTTACTTAACTTTACAGAATCTACGGAGAAGCATTAGTATTATGGCTTCTCATATTTTGAAAAAGGAATATGAAAACTGATAGAATGCTTCATCTTACACTTCTAAAAATGTAGAACTCGAGTCTAATAAAATAAATATTGATTAATTGAATTGGTACGAGACCCATGTTTTGTAGAGGCTAAAATCTACGAATATATTACATTAATTACTTTTTTTAATTTGGAGGCATGACCAGTAACATCTTAGCGATGTTTGAAAGAACAAATCTAAAACATTGGCAATACATTACTTGGCGATCTACTGAATCGCTTCCTGTATGTGAGCAATAATTATTTAACGAACCAAGACTAATGAAAACTAAAGTTAATTCTAAGTGAAGTGAAGGCATAGCCAGACGGATGAAACCAAACATTTCTTTCTCATTTTGAAATATATTGTTGGCTGAGAAGTGCATGAACCATTTTAAAATCTCAAAGAACTAAGTTCGGGTGTTAGTAATTAGTGTAAATCATCAACAGGCATACTACACTTTAGGATAACTTCACTTTAGAAAACAAAAATCAATCTCACTTAGCTCACCATTTAACTCAGCGAAAATTGTTAATACTTGAAAGTACTACTTCTCCCTTGTTTGTTTTTCATTGTCATATATTAATGAGACTCTGAATAAACAGTAGCACTATAAAGTGGACGGAACCTATTGTAATTGTAGATAGAGAAGAAATCCATTGACTTTATTGATAAAAGCCAAAATTTTATTGGTAATGAATAATTCTAACAGACCATTTTAAGGAGATAAATGCATGAGAAAAGTTTGGAATGTGAAAGAAACTCCGACATCTTGCAATGGAAGCATATATGTACAAAGGATATATTATTCTTTCATTTGCCACTATAATCTGCATGGCTAGACAATATATAGGAAAAAACATTCAGTTGTATTGTTTGTAAAAAATATCGAAAACTCATACAGTTGTTTTAAACTAGATAATGTTTGGATAAAGTCACTTCTGTGAAATTATTTGGTTGAAATTGTATCAGAAAATTTTATTACAAAAGCATTCAGTAAATATTGAATAGACCTCATACCTACCGCCAACTCAAATATTAGCCTACCAAACAAAAAACATCTGTGAATTTGTTAGCCGTCATTGCAAAAGACAGTAAGAAACAGTTGAATAAAAGGCTTTAAAATGAATACTAAATACGTTTATAAATTTCAACATGGACTAGTCAGTGATTATTGTATGACGCTTCCAAAACATACTAAAACATTTACATTTGGCACAATTACAAGCCCAAATTATTAGAGTAGTCGATCTAAAGCAATTAAGGTATTTAGCACATGTAAACAACTCAATTATTCCTTTGATTGTACAGCAATATTGAAAACTATTAAACATACCTATTCTGTCAGAAATAACGTTTCTTTACCATAGATTGGTCAGAAATAATCAAATTAGTTTTCATATAAGGAAATAAAACTTAATAGAAGTATCAACAATATTTAAGTAGATTAGTTCTAAATAGTAGATAATGTTCTTAGACATAATTCTCATGGTAGATTAATCCTTTTAAAATGTGACGTTCAATACAGAACTATAGAATCCGAAACTCAATGAGACTTTTGTGCATCGAATAAATATCTGCAAATAAAACCAAAATATCAGCTTGAATGATCCTAATTTTTTATGAATGCATTCCTTCCTTAGAATTTTTTTATGTTTTGTATTATCTATTCTTCTGTCTATAAGTCTATAAACTATAACAAATATATACAACTATATATTTACATACACATATATATCTGTAGGTATATATATATATATATATATATAT
>NC_068983.1:71327768-71328265 GCF_001194135.2 Octopus bimaculoides
TATATATATATATACATATATATATATATATACATGAGTGTGTGTGTTGTGTGTGTGATAATAATAAATGGCAAATAGACGTGCACACAACTGAAAAGTTTTTCTGTGTTCCACCGAATATGTATTCCCATGTATGGCAGATTACACACGCACACGCACACACACACATACACAAATGCGCACGCACACATATGTGCACGTGGTATACATACACGCATACGCACTCAAACGCACATATATACGCACGTGGTACACACACATATATCTATGTTAGTATATACGTATACTGATGTATGCATACATAACGCATATTCATATATATATATATATATATATAGAGAGAGAGAGAGAGGGAGAGAGAGAGAGAGAGAGAGACAGATAGATAGATAGATAGATAGATAGATAGATAGATAGATAGATAGATAGATAACTTTCTTTTATTAGCCACACAGGGCTGCACACAGAGGGGACAAATACAACTGTAGAGCTTTTCTTTA
>NC_068983.1:71329218-71330009 GCF_001194135.2 Octopus bimaculoides
GAGTTGCTTGAGAGCAACGCGACACTCGCGGTGCCATTCGCCGAGCCTTGGTCTCTGTTTAATCCACGACTGCAGTTCGGCTAAGGAGACGAGCTGCGGGAAAGCGCGCCGCACAAACGGCGACCACACCTGTTCACCGTCGTCTATGAAGCTCCGGGGAACACATATTTGGTGGAACACAGAAAAAACTTTTCTCAGTTGTGTGCACATCTATTTGCCAATTATTATTATTGCTTCTATTCTCTTTTAATTGTATAGAATAAGCTTTCGTACCATATTTCTGTATCGAATTGATAGACAGTCAGACAGATAGACAGATCTTTTCCAAAACCACAATTAACGAAGTCAATCGTTGGTATCCTTGAAAGTAGAACTGATATAACAAGGTAGCGTCTACATAGTCGCTCAGTATCATAGAAATAATAATGACATATTTCTTAAACTGTACGTAACCGCTTTAAAAATAGGAGACATTAGCTAATGTAATCCTAGATTTTTGCTTTGTTGGAATTTTTGTGAGTTTCTTTTTGTGTGGCTTGTTTTTGTTACTGTTAAGTAAAAAAGGTGAGATTGGCAAAACTCTTACTCCTTTGATCACAGTACCGAAGTTAGGCTAAGCAACAGATGAACAAATACAATACAAGTCCTTGATTTTGAAATGTAAACTCATGAACCATATTATAGCTGTTTTCGGTGATGATTAGCCGTATATATGTGTTCGATTGTGTATTATAAATTGATAGCTAATTTTTTAACAATCAAAATATTATGCAATTTTTTTTTTTTTTTTT
>NC_068983.1:71332069-71334679 GCF_001194135.2 Octopus bimaculoides
TATATATATATATATATATATATATATATCTATCTCCCCCCTCTCTCTCTCTTTCTTTCTCGTTTCCTCTCTCAGAATTGGCTATAGTCCACAATATGTTATTTTGTGAAATGCGGATAAAGAAAGACAAACAACTTTGTAACTTCGAACGAAAATTCTATGACTGGCTCCACCTGCTTTTTCAGGAATACGTCAAGGGCTAGTTCTCTTTCAATGACTTGATAGCACTAGTTTTTTTTTCCCGCTTTAACAAAGTTTTCATAAGTTTAATTTTCGTGTGCAAATGAGGAAGGTACAATTTTTTAGAGTCGACAAACAAATGAACGTTTTTAGCCATATTTTCTGAGCCTAGTGCTTTAGACCTATACATATATCTAACTTATGTGTCTGATACAGAACCTTTTCTAACGGCAACTTCATGTTGTCTTGTGACTCATTCATGTTTCTAGCATTTGCAAAAGGTAGAGAAAGTATGTTATTTCCATTATAAGAAATCAATAAACAGTCGCCATTCATCCACTTTGTGTTCAAGAACAAGAGTCTCCATGATTGAATTATCATCTTTACAAAGCAAAAATTTATTTCATGGGAAAACCATTCTTTGAATCCATCATAGCGGCTGCAGAAACCAGAAATTTTAGGATAGTGATGCAATATATACCAAAAATTCAATCTTCAACCTAAAAGTTCAACCTGCCTATTAGATAAATCCAGATCACAAACTAGGTCATTCGATTATGTTGTTGCAATAAAAGGTATGTTTACATATTTGAGTAGTCAAGGAGAATAGAAAGATAAAAGTTTCACACAAAATTTGATATATTAAAGTTTTTAAGTTTTTTGAGATGTTCGTTTGTTTGTCCACTTGGAGAATACAGTAGTGTTTTTGCAATGGAAAGGATCTTTACATTTTCGAATATTAAGGAAGAGAGAAAAGAAAAGAAAAGAAAAGGAGGTTAACATTTTCAGAGAAAGTTGTAGATAGTAAAGGTTTAAGATTTGCTAAATATGGTCTTTTGTATGTTCTTAGAATAAAAAGGATGTTTACATTTTCGAATACTCAGGGAGAAAGGAAAGGATAAGTATTCACAGAAGTTGTAGGTATTAAAGTCTTTTTTTTTTAAAGTTGATCGTTTGTGTTCGAAAGCTGTAGATATGTAAATTTCTTAACTTACTTTGAGGGAGATTTAAAATATTCACAGGAAATTGTAGATATTCCAGTCTTTGGGCGTTATTTTACCGTTGTCTTGCTGGATTATATTAGTGCTTCTGTGTCTTCGGCTGCTGAATGGTCAGAACAGCGAAGAACAACACGTCCAACCGCTGTCAAGGCTGGAGTAATAATGATAATAATAATAATAATTATTATTATTATTATTATTATTATTATTATTATTATTATTATTATTATTATCATTATTATTACTAGCATCATCATCATCATTATTATTATCATTATTTCTATCATTTCCTTTTATCACAGGTTTTGTTGGAACACCTGGAGTTTTGTATCCGTAGCGGGCTTGATACCTGCTGCCTACGGTACCATGCTATCTGTTCTTTTCGGCTGTCTGTGGTACATCTTGTCGAGCACCACTAGATCCGGTCTGTTATGCTCTGACACCTGATCTGTTTGCATTGGAAAATCCCAGAGGATTTAGCTAGTCTCCGACTCCGCCACTCTCTGCAGATTGTGCTCATACCACGTTTTTCCTCTCTCTAGCTCCCACTTTTCGCACAGTTTCTAATGTAGCACTTTCGCAACCTGATCATGTCACCACAATTTGTAATGGTTTTAGGCAAGTCTAGGGCACTCGTTTGTGATATGGACAATGGTTTCATCCACTCTATTACAGATGCAGCATAGCGGAAACACTTGCTCATTCCAAAGGTTGACCTTCCAATTCGTGGCCAAAGCTTGGTCTTGCGCCGCTAGCATAATGCTCTCAGTCTCTTTTTTTAATGTTCCTTTCTTTAGCCAATTCCACCTATTTTTTCCAGCAGCCTCTGTTGTGGCTACATGCAATTGATTGTGTAGTCCCCTGTTGTGAAATTCTTCGTGTTCTTTTTTTCTGCAAGTGCTCCACCCTTATTGCAACCCCTATTTGTTCCATGTGCTTCTCAAGACTTTTACTCACTGTTCCTCGGGCTCCGACAATTATTGGTACTAATACTACCTCTTTCATCGACCATAACTGCTTAACCTCCCAAGCTAACCTGTCATATCTATCGACTTTTCTTTCTCCCTTATCGCTTACCTTCTCAGCTGGGCATGCTATGTCTATGATTCAGCATTGTTTGCTTTCTTACTCAACAAACACTATGTCTAGTTTCCTATTCTCTATCTCATGGTTGCACTGAATTATTGTTATTATCATTATTATTATTATTATTATTATTATTATTATTATTACCATCATCATCATCATCATCATCATCATCATCATCATCATCATCTTCATTATCATTATCATTATTTTTATTAATTTTATTATTTAAGGCAGCTAGCAATTAAAACAGTTAATACGCTAAGAAAATGCTTAGCGGCATTTCATTTCGTCTGTCTTTATGTTATGAATGCAAATTCTGCCGAGGTCGACTTTGCCTTTC
>NC_068983.1:71337913-71348546 GCF_001194135.2 Octopus bimaculoides
ATTATTATTATTATTATTATTATTATTATTATTATTATTATTATTATTATTATAAACTATTTTAGTCAGAGTTTGAGACGTATATGTGTCTATAGTAGAAACTATTATTATTATTATTATTATTATTATTATTATTATTATTATTGTTATTTGATGAAAATTCTCAGCTTATTTTGCTGTATATGATGGAAAGTGTCAGCTGTCCACAGCCTTAGATGACACTTGTTTACTGGTAATGCTTCAAGAAACCTGCGAAGAATTCTTCCAGTAGTTCCAAGCAATGCTAATTTTTGTAGGTGTTCTATCTTTATATTTGTACCAATCTTTTTGAGCCATGCTGGTAGTTGAGTGCTGATACCTCCAAGTGCACCAATTACTATTGGTACCATGTCTACTATCTTCATTGAGCACAACCTTCGCATTTCCCAATTCAAATCGTCATAGTTGTTCAGTTTTTCTTCTTTCTCTTTGATGTTCTTGTCACTGGGACATGCCATGTCGATTATGATGCAAGTGCTTTCTTTTTTATTCACCACAACAATGTCTGATTTCCGATGTCTTGTCCGAGGATCGTAATGAATCATTGCATCACGCAGGATTTTGCAATCTTCATTATAGTACGTCAATGGTGTATTCATTGAGATAGATGTACCAGAAGAAGCGGTATGACTGGAAATTTTAGAAAAGGTTTGCTTCTAACCACATGCTTCCGGGTTCAGTTTCATTGCGTGGCAACTTAGACAAGTGTCTTCCACTATAGCCCCGGGTGGAACAAAGACCTGTGAGTGGATTTGACCGACGGAAACTGAAAATAGTCTGTCGAGCATATGTGTGTGTGTGTGTGTGTGTGTGTGTGTGTGTGTGTGTGTGTGTGCGTGTGCGTGTTCCTGTTTGTGTTTGTTCTCCCTCGCCGCAAAACAATCGGTGTTGGTTTGTTTACGTCTCTGTAACTTAGCTGCTTGCCAGAAAAAGGCCGATAAAATATGGATTAGAAAAAATAATGCTTGACTGTCTGGTTCCACTGAGCCCTTCAAAGCAACATCCCAGCATGGCTGTTGTCTAATCACTGAAACAACTAAAAGATGAAAGATTCAAATTCAATATTGAATAAAGATCTGATACAGATACAGGTGATACATTTTTCGGTATAAACTTAAGAATAAGGGGGAAATCGAACACTAATATACACAGATAGTGTCAACAAATACACGAAATTTGTGAGTATCCCCCACCCTCTGACTCAATTATACGATATACATAGTTAAATTTCTACTTGCACTCAACAAAAGACGCTTTAAAAAATAAATAAAAATTAAACGAACCCTGGTCAATGACAGAAACTAGTATACGTCGGTAAGATAACTGTAGAAAAACATTAAACAATTCCTCTCTGTACAGTATACAAAGACAAACTATACATATAGTTTACTACATGGACTAAATACATTCTAACTACAAAATGGAATGGATTACATCAAAAATCTACACTCACAATATGAACACTTATCATACGTAAACAGAGCAGTAAGAACATATTATATTAACACCAGAAATACAAACCTCATTATACGAAACGACATACATGTAAGTCGGAGATCGTACTCTCGCATAATCCGTGCAATATAAACTTTTCAATGTAAGCACCGAAGTTGTAATCGTCATGACTCAAACTGTTATATTGGGCATTTTATAACCAGCTGACCATATTACAATGTAGAACACGAAACAAAACAAGATAGAAATACAACGGTTCATAAAATAGCCTATAGAGAATTCCACACAAAAACTAGAAGGCTATCAATAGAAGTTTTATTAATCACCAAACACAAACCAGAATTTAACATGAAGATACAGTACGGTATGCTGGTAATAAACCAAATATTGTTACTGATTCCTGAATGTAACCTGCATTTAACAGTTACAATGTTAAATCCGACATTGGTGAGTTTATCAGTAACACCATCATTCCCATGATCTTAGCCACGTACAATAAAATGCGATAATAAAAACAACCATTACATCGAGAGTTGATAGGCTGAGAATAACTAGATACGTTCGTGGATTTCAGAACATCATTGTTTCAAACTAGACGCAGGGGATTAATATACAGAAAAAATTATCAAGAAAGAAGATTGAACTCAAAGACAACAACTGTTTTCAATATGCCTACGCCTATCTGCAGGCATGTATCTATCTATCTATTTATCTATTTTCTATATATAGATACATACATACAAACAGACATAAACACGTACACGCACACACACACACACACATGTATATATTTATGTATATATATATAGAGAGAGAGCAGTTAATAATGTGGTAGGCCGGTTTATGGGGTTAAACCTTGGTTTCTCACACATAAGAAGTTTAACCTTACGGCGTATCTTCAGACTCCAAACACTGAGACCACTTTAGATGAGCGAGAAACCCAAGGCAACCCCATAACCGGGCCTACCCCACAATGATACTAGAGATGAGGAATTCCGCACATTATTTACATTGGACGGATGTGACCTCATCTCGTTTGTTGTTACCACAACTTTTCGGCTGATTTACTCTCCGGTCTTGGAATTTTGAACTCAACCCTGAGTTTTCATTCCTAAGGTATGTTGTTGTTATTATTATTATTATTATTATTATTATTATTATTATTATTATTATTATCATTATTATTATTATTATTATTATTATTATTATTATTATTATTATTTATTCAAGTCGGAAACTTGGGGTCAGTAGCCCGCGCTCTTAACTACTACACTATATGCCCGTGGGCAATTATAGAGTGAATTTCAGGGTTTATAAACAATGTTTTTGTATCTTTCCTTAATACCGGTTCCCATATTCTACTCATATCTGCACTAGGTCTGCTTAGGAGGTTATTGTGTTCTAGCATATGCGCTGCCTCTCTTAGTTTTTGTATTTTCCAGTGGTGTTCTCTGTCTATTATTTCAACTTCATCCCACAGAGGAAAGTGGTCTCCGTTTTTCCATACATGTATTTGAGAAGGTGAGGACACGCCAGATTAAAACGTTTATGAGTCTCAAAAGTCAGAGAATGAAGACTGAATTCCGTCACCCACCAGTGAAAGCAGTAATTAACATAAGTAGCTGACATCTGGAAAACTGAAGAAGCAGTACTATACAAACGTCTCAACTGTGCGACAACCATCAAGCGCATTCCATACTTGGATATAATAGCCCCTATTGAAGAAATAGCCGTAAAGATACCAAAAGCTCAGGGAGATGAACTAAGGTGGAAAGTAAGACAGGTACTAGGGAAAGAGAAACTTCTCAAACCAAACATCATTAAGGAAGAAAGATTTGCTATCGAAACAGTACAGAGTGACAATTCTATCATAATACTTCCAGTGGACAAGGACAATGCTACGGTGGTGATGAACAAGTCTAACTATTCTGAAAAACGGATAAGTCTCGTAAGTGATGGTAGCTACAGCAAAATAAAGAAAAACTCAACTCTGAAAACAGAGAGGAAGGTTTCACAGATCTCAATCAAGAACAAGGATCATTTTATACCAATGAAGTACAGACAACTGACCGAACACTACAGTAAGCTACCACACATGTATGGTCCTCCTGAGATTCACAAAGATAGTATTCTATTAAGACCCATAATGAGCGGTAGAGGTTCGGTATATCATCCATTGAGCCGCTTCCCTGTGGATATAATCAGTCCATTAGCAGGTAAGTCAACATCATATGTGAAGAATTCCACCCACTTCACAGAACTGATCAAGGATACCCCCATTGGATCCAACCAGATGGTAAGTTTATATGTGATAACTCTGTTCGCCAAAGTCCCAAGTGATGAAGCACCATCATGGATTCAAGAAAAACTAGTGACGGATATCTATCTGAAAGATCGCACTAGTATACCAATATGAAACTTAATGGAAATGTTAACCTTCTGGGTAGAAACTACCTACTTCAGAGTAGATACTGATATATATCGACAGGATGTGGGTTTAGCTATGGGTTCGCCATTATCATCAATAGTAACCAATATATACATGGAATACTTTGAGGAGTTGTCTTTAGGATCAACACCACTAACGCCAACCCTATGGCTTTGATACGTTGATGACACCATTATACTCTGGCCCCACCAGGAAGATGTCCAAGTACTGCTAAATCATGTGAACTCAATAAAGCCATCCATCCAGTTCACAATGGAAAAGGAAAAAAACCATCAGCTAGCATTCCTGGATGTATTAATTACACGCACGAAGAATGGGTTTAAGACATCCGTATACCGCAAGCCAACTTTCACTGGACAATACATCGACTTCAGTTCCCACCATCCATACAGTGTAAAGAGAGGGATTGCTCGAGCAAAAAATAAAGTAGGGATCCTGATACACATCACGAAGAAATGATCAAGCTAAGTAACAATCTATTAAGCAACTACCCAAAATATATACTATCCACTCCAATTAGGAAGAGGACAAAGGATGAAACCCATAAACGGAACACAGTGAAAAGCCTCTCAGAAAAGATAGAAAAGATATGTGGTCCATATGACATCAGAACAGTATTCAAGAGTAATACAACACTTCGCAAATATCTCCTTCGAGTAAAACTACCAATAGAAGAGAATATGACCAAAGACTGCGTGTACTCCATCCTATGCAGTTGTGGTGGGTTATACAAAGGCGAAATATGCCGCCCACTCAAAATTAGGGTAGAGGAACATCGTAAAGCTGTGACACGAGATGTTGAAAAATCGGGTATTGCTGATCATGTATGAAAAAACGGAGACCACCATTCCCTGTGGGATGAAGTTGAAATGATAGACAGAAAACACCACTGGAAAATACGAAAACTAAAAGAGGCAGCACATATTCTAGGACACAAAAACCTTCTAAGCAGACCTAGTGTAGATATGAGTAGAATATGGGAACCGGTATTAAGGAAGGATACAAAAATATTAGGTTTATAAAACCTAAAACTCACTCTATAATTGCCCACGGGCATATAGATTTGTGGTTAAGAGCGCGGACAACTAACCTCAAGTGCCTTGAATAAATAATAATAATAATAATAATGATAATAATAATAATAATGATAATAATAATAATAATAATAATAATAATAATAATAATAATAATAATAATAATAATAATAATAATAATAATAATAATAATAATAATAACAACAACAATAATAATAATAATGATAATAATAATAATAATAATAATAATAATAATAATAATAATAATAATAATAGAAACATCGAAAAAATACCTTAGAAATGAGAATCCAGGGTTAGGTTCAAAATTCCACCAGGACACCTGATGAAGACTAGAGAGAAAATCAGCCGAAACGTTATGTTAACAACAAACAAGATTAGTACACATATCCGTACATGTAAATAATGTAAATTATATATATATATATATATATATATATATATATATAACACATATACATATATGCATAACACATATACATACACACCTACATACAAACATACATATACAACATAATTACATATGTGTATATGTTTCTCTACCTAATGAATTTTTAGTGTCTATCTTAACCGTCCAAGTTCCCCATACTTACAGTTTGTGTGCCTGTCTGTCCATGTGCTGCATGTGTACGTATGTGTGTATTTGTGGGAGGGGCGTGTAGAGAGCCTCTTGCATGAGAAAAATATTACCTTCCTTGTTGTTGTAACTGTTCTATGCACAGCCATTCACCATTTGAGTTTTAAGGACTTATTGTAAATATGTTTTTATCCGCACCAAAGGCCCGTATATCTCTTCATTCATATTTACGTTTGAAAATAACAATGTCATGTTAAGTTGCCCCTCTATTCTCTCTCTTGTCTCCAGAGTGAAAATACTAATATCACTCTTGCATGTTAACACAGCTCTTTTCAATGCCCAATTGATGCATGTTGTCGCTCAATGTATTATGTCCTAATTTGCATTTGTATAAGAAGAGCTGTATTTGTGCAACTGCCACCATATTATTGAGGAACACAAAATCAATGCTTACATGACAAATTCCCGTTCAAGAGGAAGTTAAATGAATATAAAAATCGGTCACGAGATACAAAACGATCATTCTTCTACTCCTTTCTTTAATATGTATAATGATAACTGTTAAATTGTTCATATCGAAAGACTACAATTCATATGGTACGGGCCAATAGATGTTTTCCTTTACAAGACAAATAAGGTATAATGAGATAGAAATTTAGCTATTATTCCTAGCAGGTTCAGCATCCAAGTTATCTCGTTTGTGTTGTGTAAGGAAAATTATCTGCGTTAGTTTTTATTTCAGGACTGTGCTGAAGTTATTATATTTTATGTGTGTAAACTTTAGAAAGATAATTGTGAGCTTTTGGAACATAAATTTTCAAGTTTTTACAACTGTCTTATAACTTTCCTCGGGGGGATAAATGCAGGAATAATGATGGGGACTTTAAATTTGATCTCAGTGTTATGTTTGATATATGCTCCAACTATTTCAATCATCATATATCTTTTTTCATGTGCTTACTCTTTCCTTGCTTAAGGAATCTGCCATATCCAGTACATTTTGTCTAAGTTTCTTGCAGCTCTCACCTTGATATTTAAGCTATTCAGTTGTTGTTTTCTAAACACGGAACAATCTTCCGTCATTTTTATTATCATAAATATACATTTAGATTCAATATATTTCACACCATTGTTTGTGGAATATTAAATGGTTAAATCCAATTCATTGTTTATATGTTTAATACTCAACCCATACAGGTTTTCCTTAATGAAAATACGAGATATGTTTCTATATTTGGGTTTTCCTATTTTCGTATTAGGCGTAACAATATGCTTGACGAGAGTCGTTGTGACCAGATCGGTCGTTGTGAGCGTTTATTGAATGAAAACACATAAAGTTCCACGTGGCTCCGGCAAGGGGTGGTGGCGAACCCTGCTGTACTTTTTCACCACAACTTCTTCTCACTCTTTCTTCCTGTTTCTGTTGTACCTGTATTTCAAAGGGCCAGCCTTGTCACACTCTGTGTCACGCTGAATTTCCCAGAGAACTACGTTAAGGGTACACGTCTCCTAAATTTAAAGAGATTTGCCAAGATTGGAAGGCAAAGAATTATAAGCAGAAGGATTTTGTAAAATTATAATTTTTGTTTCATTATATTCTTTTCAACCATGTGAAGCTGGCAGAGCCGTTTAAAGTGTCCTATATTTCTTTCCTGTTTTCTGTTCTGTGGGGTAGTTCAAATGTCATCTTTGCTTTTTTACCCCTTTCTCCGTCAAAAAATATGATCCCAACTCAGTGTAGTTGTTTGGCGGTATTGTTGCAGATACCTTTACATATTAAGCTTCTTAGCGTCTAAATAGCAATGCTTGAATAAACATTAATGTTTTATTACATCACTCCTTGCTTTCCTATGTAACAAATCATTGGGACAGAGAAGAGAGACTTGCAAACGTGGGTAACAACAGGTCTGCCATTACAATATTTTGCCCAAGTCTGAGCCTCAAATTAGAGCTTTCCTGGTCTAGATTTTGAGACACACGGTTGCCTATAAGGCACTGCATAGTGTATCATATATTTTTATGTTATGTGAATACATTTCATGATGCACTCTAGTGCACAGTGCGTCACCTAAAAGAACATTATATACAGACACACGCATTCACACTAATGCAATATTCTCATAAACACACACACACACACACACACACACACGTATATATATATATATATATATATATATATATATATGTATGTATATACAGTCTGTTATAGTTTGTCATACCGGCCATGATGAAATACCACAAGGTATAGAAAATACGTATTCGCCTTTATATATTTATATATTTAATCCTTTATATTGAACACTCAATATTTCATATATTCAATAAGACATATTCCATATATTCAATAAGACATATTCCATATATTCAATAAGACATTCAATACTTCATTTCATTGTACCAACCATCTTTTTTTATATTATATATTATATATTCCATATTCTATATCCCACATAAATTTTACAAGAATATAAATAAAAAACATAAAAAACAGACAGAGTTGGAACTCTTTTAAATAAAATAATATATATATACATATATGTGTGTGTGTATTTGCATAGAGAGAGAGAGAGATAATATATATATGTATGAGTATACATACATACATATATATATATATATATATATATATATATATATATATATATATATATATATATATATATATATATATATATATATATATATGCACTAAACTGGGATCCTGCACAGTAGATCGAGCTCAGAGTTATGACTTTGCAATACAAACAACAAACAATATATGTATTTGAGAGCATAAGTATGCTTTTACGTTGATATGCTTAAATTTATAAAATATATAAGAATATAAATATATATGTATATTTTTACATATGCATGCAAGCATACAGACACACACATATATATATATGTCTATCTGTGTGAGTATTTGTGTATTTATGCGTGTACGTGTGCATGTGTGTGTGCGTGTGTGTGGGAGCGTAGTTGTCTAAACTTTATCTTAGGATAACGTATAGGAAATGTACGCCATAACTTTGACAGCGAACGCTCACACATATCAACCCTGTGACACGTATGTCAATAGGGCTACTCATTTCACTTCCTCTCTGTCAACTTGTTAAAATACTTCAGACTTAATACAAGAATTCTTATTCTTCAACAGATTTACTTGAGCGGATATAATGCTCAGCACTCTAGTCGCCTCTTCTCGTTTGCTCACAAGACATTAATGCAAATGGCGGCCGATATATTTGTTCATGTAAAGTATTATTATCATTTAAGTTTGCATACTTCGGATTGTTCCTCTAATTTAGAGGAAATTGATGGGTTTGTCACTTAATATTAAAAATTCAAGTATTAGTTGACCTCTTATTTGATTTCTTATTTCTTGCTTATTTATTTATTTATCTGTTCATTTATATTTCCGTGAAATTTTATTATTTTCATCGCTCAACTATGGATTCTTTTTAAGTATTTAATGTATTGTATTATGTATTTGTGGAGACGCAGTGATTAGGGCAGCGAACTCGCGGTCGTGGGATCGCGGTTTCGATTCCCAGATCGGTCGTTGTGAGCGTTTATTGAATGAAAACACATAAAGTTCCACGTGGCTCCGGCAAGGGGTGGTGGCGAACCCTGCTGTACTTTTTCACCACAACTTCTTCTCACTCTTTCTTCCTGTTTCTGTTGTACCTGTATTTCAAAGGGCCAGCCTTGTCACACTCTGTGTCACGCTGAATTTCCCAGAGAACTACGTTAAGGGTACACGTGTCTGTGGAGCGCTCAGTCACTTACACGTTAATTTCACGAGCAGGCTAGGCTGTCCTGTTGATTGGATCAACTGGAACCCTCGTCGTCCTAACCGACGGAGGGCCACGACGATTGTGTATTTATATTTTAAAATATCTCAAAATCAATCTTGATGTTGTACAATGTTGAGAGGCATAAATATACTTCAGTTACTAAAAATTAACTTCAATAAGAAAACGTTACCAAATAGATTTGTTGCTAATATTTCTAAAAAAAACTTTCTCTTGTATTTTTACCCTTCCTTTTTTATACACTAATGATATTTGACAAGAAAATAATTGCCTAATAATCTAGTTTCGAATCTCAGTTGCATTTCATATCCTCCTACTAGCGCATATATATGTAATATATATTTGCCCACACGCTTTTAGATTTTACGTTGAATTCACTTGAGTTATAAATGTGTGGATGAATTCTGTATGCCTTCAACAATAAAACAAATTCCTTCTGTGATTAGGTTCATTTGATATATTTTTAAATATATGTTGCTTTTTTTCCAGGTATTGAATTGGGAAGTCGCAAAGAGAATTCCGAATTTTTAAACGATCTGCATAGAATGCCTTTTTATAAATCAAGTGAGTACGACAATATAAAACATATATTTTGTTGTTGTTGTTCTTTTTTTTTTAAAGTGCAATTCTGAAATAACAATAAGAATGAAAAAGAACATGAATTTCGATGATAGCGTGGTTATTACAATGCATAATTTAAACACTGATATTTTTCATTTCGTAACGTATTACAAGTTATTTCTTTGTAAATTCGTTTGGTCAAAATACGTAGCAGCTCTTTATTGCTGTCTGAGTATGCATGTATGAAAATGCGCTTCTCAGTCAAACGTGGCTCTTGTATATTGAATAATTTTCTTTATTACTATAGTTTGTCTGCATTGTTAATCAACGTCAAAGAACATCCTCAGTTAATATTATACCTTTTGTCTTTTCGTATGTCCATTACATTT
Source organism: Octopus bimaculoides (assembly GCF_001194135.2). NCBI lineage: Eukaryota > Metazoa > Mollusca > Cephalopoda > Octopoda > Octopodidae > Octopus > Octopus bimaculoides. The sequence continues at coordinate 71,348,236 of NC_068983.1, forward strand.
AGAAACGCATGGAATTTTGATCTTAGCTATATAAAAATAAAACATCCTCTTGAAAATCATCATCAAGCAAATATCACTATTCCTGAGGCACGTAATTTTTCCACATTATTTTGATAACACGTTCAGCCGCAAATATTCCACAGAAAATTACGCAATTGTCTTTGCATTAATGGCGTTAACTGATAATGTCATAATAAATTCTGATTTCCACATTACGCATTCTTACAGTTTCACAAATATATACTTTCATACGTACATACATATACACACACACACATACATATATATATATATATATATATATATATATA
>NC_068983.1:71348829-71349389 GCF_001194135.2 Octopus bimaculoides
TATATGTATATATATGTATATACATATATACATATATATATATATACTCTCTCACTCTTCCACCTTGACTCTCTCGTTGCTCACACGAGACTAACAGCTATTCTCTTTCTTCCACTTCCTTCCTAAAGACAAGACATGCTTTTGTCTGTCTCTTTTCAAAGCTCGTTTTTCCAAGCGTTCACCACTTCACATCGTCTCGGCTTAACAGCCCTCACCGTTTCTTTTTACTGTTTTGTTCTCACTGTCCTGCTTTTGTTACCATTTTCACCCTTCAGAAAAAATCCTAAATTTTATTTAATTTGCTTTGCAGGAAGGACTGTTTTAATCAAGTCGCGTCTTGTCCTTACCTTCGAAACACGGAGTAGATAAAACAGGGGACAACTGATGAATGGAATGTTTTTTTTATGGTGCACGTCTCGTTTCTCTGTTTGTTTCTTTCGTTGTTCGAAAAAAGTTCGTTTTCTGTATTTTTGTTTTCTATGTTCTCGTTTCTCATTCTGTCCACTTTTTTATGTCCTGTACCCATATATTCAAGTATATATACATATATATTTAGGTAT
>NC_068983.1:71349785-71352952 GCF_001194135.2 Octopus bimaculoides
TATATATATATATATGCATAATATACGTATATATTCGATCAACTATGGGAAGAATAATAAATTAGATTGTTTGAAAAAGAACACGAACAAGTAAACTTCACATTCCTATATGATACGTTATAAATTTCTAAGACGTAATACGCTACTGCGAAGTAACACGTTTGATGCTGCAAATTCCTTCGATCTTTAGATCACTACTAACATGACTAGGCAAACGATATATTTCCAAAGAGCATTAGAATTATTACGTAATGCTAGTAATATTATCAAATGCATCTTTGAAAGAGTAGGGGACATATTTCTGTTTTGCTTTTTTTTCTTTTCTTTTTTTTTCCATTGGTTTGCGTGAGTTGAGTACTTCCTAGATATCAATGTAGTTTACATGAGTTACAGCTCAAGACGCTTAGGTTTCGTTCTAGGAACAGGAAATATCAACTAACTACCTGGTGCACAAAAGGGATAGAGATGCAGGAAAAGCGGTAAAATGTGACAACCGATACAGACTTTGTGGAGTTCAAATTGAAAATATCACCCACATCATAAGCAGTTGTCTGAAAACGTTATCACAGTATTATCTACCGATGAGACATGACGTTGTAGCTAGGACACTCTATAATGAAATCCGTCGGGAGAATAATCCCGAGAACAAAGAAATAAAAACCCACAATACGGTAGAAGCCATAGGCACTCATAATGAAAAGGAATACTGGCGGAATGTACCAGTGAAGACCTTAATAAAATTTAAGCACAACAGACCTGATATAATGATTTAGGATAGAGAAGAGAATCTGTGCGCAGTTGTGGAAATTAGCTGCCCAGCGGATTTTAACATAAAGTTGAAGATCAGTGAAAAAGAGAACACCTATGCTGAACTATTGAGAAATCTGCAGTTACTCTATCTAGATTACAAGTTACGGTTTATACCTGTAATTATTGGGGCCCTTGGATATGTAACACACTACCTAAATACCAATTTTGAGAAATTAGGCTTCTCAAAAGCAGAAAAGAGAAAGCTAATTCGAAGACTTCAGATCCAATCCATTACTGGAACTGTAAATGTCTGTAAAACTTTCCAGAAGTTTATCATTTAAATATATATGAGCATGCCTAGATATGTAACATATATACATAAATATATGCATAAAACATACAAATATGCACTTACATACAAATATGCACTTACATACATATATACATACATACATACATACATACATACATACTCATGCATTTGCTTGGATGTATGCATACATACATAAATATATACATAGGCAAGAAAGACCTAAACCTTAGAGAGAATATATTACATCAAATGCTTGTCATGGAGTACCAATAAGTTTAGGACATCCCACTATACAAGCTATTCCATGCAATTAAAGAGCATGACATCCCATTAAATATCTTCAGCAGAAAAGGCAGAAAACATGAATGGGCAACAAATGTAGGTTGTGCAATCCGAGGCTGAAGACAACACCTTTACTGTTGCCAACCGAGAGAATGTCTTGGAGATACTATCTTCGCATAATTCCTAATGTGGAGAATCCTAATAATCTGGAACATGATAAGAAAAAGTAGCAAGTAACGACGACTATATTGAGACCGATGAGTCAAAAGCATATTGGTGAACTTAAAAATTAAAACACAACCAGCCAGACATTATTCTGTGGCGCCGCAAGAAAAATTATGTCTTGTTGTGCAAATTAGCTGCCCTCTGGACATTAATTTGGCCAGAATGTGGTCAAAAAAAAAGGAAAGAGGTGAGTGAATATCAATGGACCATCGGTAATGAGTTTGCAAATCGCATACCAAAGATACCCTTTTGGCTTCATACCTGTTATTATTGGAGCAAGAGGATATGTACCAGCCCACTTGGAGTAAAGAATGGCAGAGCTTGGATTTTTGAGCAGGAAATGCAGTTATTCACATCGCAAATATCTTGGACAAAATGATCACAATATCTTGGACAACAAAAATAGGCAAAATCTTGATATTTAAAGGATGATGAATCTAAGAAGCTTTCCTTCGCAGCCTTGCTATCAAATCAGTGACTGATCAAAATTAAAATCAAAAAGGGAAAAAGAGAACATATATAGACTCATACATACAAGCATACATATGTGTGCATATGTGTATGTATGCATATGAATGTACGCGTGTTTTGACCATGTTGGCGCAGATCATGCTAGTGTGTGATCTGTGTGTCTCTGTGTGTGCCTGTATGTGTGTGGCTGTGCTTCTGTGTGTCTGTGTTTCTGTATATCTTTGCATGTGTGTGTATATATATATGTGTGTGTGTGTGTGTGTGTGTGTGTGTGTGTGTGTGTGTGTGTGTGTGTGTGTGTGTGTGTGTGTGTGTGTGTGTGTGTGTTTGCACTAATTTGAGGCAATGACAAATCCAGTCAAAACGTAGTGTTGTTTGTTAAGAACATTACGTTTGTAAGAACACTCAAATTGACTGCAATGTCCTCTACTGCCACTAACCTTATTCTAAATCACTAACATGTATATACTATATATTTACTCATCTATTTATTTATTTTGATTTTGCTTGATTTGTTCTCTTCTATCCATTACTATTACTATTATTTGTAAGATAAGAGTTTGGGCTGGGGTTGTGTCCTGAAATTTTCCTTTCCATTGATTTCGGCCAACTTCTAAAGAATCTACTTTACTCAGAACTGCTAGTGACAAGCCCACTCGCAATCTACACTCTTTCATATAAAGCGCCTTTATCTCTCTTCACTGACATGTCTCCTACAACCATATGCCCACCGTTGTCGTTTACGGTATACAGATACCTTAATCAATATCAACATATGTGTTAGACATATCCTAGTTTTCACATCAGTTTCCAGTCATCCTAAGCATTATCTTCACATTATCATCCCATCGCTCAACAATTCCTTACCGTTTTTCTACGAACATCATTTCATTCCGATCCATTTCTACTTTCTCTCGTTTTCATCACATTCCATCTAACCTCAACACTAAACTTTTTTTTTCTTCTTTCTTTTATTATTTTATTTATTTATATATTTCTTTTGTGTCATTTAAAAACAAATCATTTTGCTTCTAGAATTTCTTATGCCTTCAGTTTTAGTCTCTTCGCCATCGCCTCCTTGTCTTCTCTCTCTATTGTGTGTTTGTGTGTGTGTGTGTGTGTGTGT
>NC_068983.1:71353210-71355701 GCF_001194135.2 Octopus bimaculoides
TATATATATATATATATATATATATATATATATATGTGTGTGTGTGTGTGTGTGTGTGTGTGTGTGTGTGTGTGTATATACATATATATTCTCATATTCCTTCACTTTACTTTATCACCTTCTTTTCTGCATGTCTTTTCGTTTCTTCTTAAAACGTACATATACGCCTACACTCACTCATACCAACTATCCCGTTCCTTTTTCCCTTTATATCCCGCTAAATCATATACATATTCATTCTATCTGGCACTATTGCTCCCGATCTTTTTCCTCTATTTCCATACATATATCTCGCGCTTTCCCTCTATCTATCTATCTATCTATCTATCTATCTATTTATACCGAAGGGCTTGGTAAAAATTATTAATTATTAATTTATTAATAAATTGATAATCCTTTACCCTTTTAATTGTAATAATTATCTATCTATCTATCTATCTATCTATCTATCTATCTATCTGTTTGTCTGTTTGTCTATCTGTCTACCTGTCTCTCAGTCTATCTATTTTTCTATATATCTATCTATTTATTTATCTTTCTATCTGTCTGCCTGTTTGTCTATCTGTCTATCTATTTCACCACTTTACAGTCGAAAGGGAATGCAGTTGCCTATTTTCCAGTCGACGATTTTAGTAACCCACGCTCACGATTTCTCTCTCTTTCCCTCACTCCCTCTCCCTTTCTCTCTCTCTCTTTCCCTCCCTCTGTCCATATATCTTTGCATGTCTCCTTCGTTGTGTTCCCCTTTTTGAATGTGATGACAGTTACTTCCACACGCTCTCTCAGTGACTTTCACAATCTCACACTCCCTAGTTTTTTTTTTACACTTTCTTCCCTTCTTCTCCTTATCCTCCTTCTCATAGGTGAAGACAGAATACACACACTTCCTATTTCTGCTGTCAGTCAATTGTCACCAATAAACAATGATTGCATTGTCATACTATTGGACCTATACGCTCAAAGTAATTGTCCAACAGCTTCCATTCAATAAATGAATTCATGCTGCTTGACTACCTAGCTCACTCATACGATTGAATTTATTGCTGAAGATGGTAATCTGAAGATTTTCGACAATAAAACAAAAGACAAAAACTATTATTGGTTGTGCTTAAAACTATTAAAAGCATACCGCTTAATATCTTTAATATCAGTTTGTTGTAATGACACAAGGCCAAATCTTCCAGCATAAAAGGGGTATTATCGATTTAATAGGATCCTGGGTAATACTTCTACTTATTGTAGAGACCTCGATAAAAGTGGATGCTTCTTGTGAAATTTGAACTTGAAAAATGTCTATGTAAAAGCGCAACGGAATACTTCAGAAATTTGATTTTATGCCTCAGTAAGAAATCAACGTTAAAATAATTGATGAATATATTAAAGCATTTCCACGTATGATTCGGTATGTTTGTGGCGTAACAAAACAAATAATCGCCATAGTTATATCACATATGGCAAACCTGTATGTAACGAACCAGTGAGGAAACTTTTAGAATGGTCCCTAAACCTACTAAAAATAACACTTAAACGTCGCTGAAATCACACCCTACAATCTTAAAAATTAGGGTGGTCACGGCTGAGACATTTTTTTACTCTAGTGCGACAAACTCAAAATTAATGAGAAGGTAATAACGTATAGAAACAGTGGCTCCAAACATTTTAAGGTTTCGAAAAATATTGACAGTTAGACTTTTCTATTAACAGATTAATTAAGAGAATTAATACTGTTTGTGTTCTTTCAAAATGTATTTTGATCAGAATAATTATGATGCTGTGATACAAAAGGATTTAGACACTTTGCTGTAGAGTTGAATGAATTACAATTTTCTCAGAAAGTTACTAATCTTTTTAGTGATGGGTAAACTAAGAATGAACGTTTCTTAGGAGGTATTTTCTTTTTTCCTATTTCTTTCAAACAGTGAGTTTGTGTTGGTTTGTGTTGATACACAATGTAAATATTTGATTCGAATATCTACACAAATATTTACTTTTTTAGTGTAAACACATTTAATAATCTGTATTTCATGAATAAAATAATAGCTGTTACGTCCACTATAATTCCATTCGCATCCGGGATATATTATAGAAATAAACATCGACTTGACTCCGTATATTATTCTACCAACCTCAGTGGGATGAATGGTGGAGATGTTTGTTGATATTACTAAATTTAGCATTAGCAATTATATTTAAGTCATTTACAAATGGTGTACAAATGGAGTTCGGCGAAAACAATCTCCTGGTATAATTCCATTCATATCTAGGATACATTTTATTATACAAATCAACCTAACACTCCACTGATACTTTATTTTATCGATTCCAGAAGAATGAAAGGCAAAGTTGGATTTCAACTCAGAACGTTGAGAGCAGTAACTAAATATCACAAAGCATAATACTCATCAATGCAACCATATTGTTTCACTTCATATGTATTACTTTCATTTATACCCAGTCATATATATATACCGAGCATATATATATATATATA
>NC_068983.1:71355863-71357789 GCF_001194135.2 Octopus bimaculoides
AATAACATAAATAATATATAAATATATGCATATATCCATACATATATGTACATACCTACATATATATGTATACATACATGAATATATGGGTACAGGACATCACAAAAAACGTTAAACACAATGAGAAACGAAAACATAAAGACGAAGACAAAATGAACTTTTTTTCGAACAACGAAAAAACCAGAGAAACGAGACATGCAACATAAAGAATATTTCCCTTCTTCAGTTGTCCCTGTTCCATCTACTCCGCGTTTCGAATGCAAGGACAATACGCGACTTCGTTAGAACAGTCCTTCCTGCAAAAAGCAAACTAATTAAATTTGGAATTTTTTGCGGAGAGTGAAAGTGTAAACAAGAACAGGACAGTGAGAACAAGACAGTAAAAGACAGTAAAAACAAATGGTAAGAGCTGTTAGGCCAAGACGATAAAAAAATTATTATTTTGAACGCGAAGTTAGATGTGAATGAGAGACAAAAAAATTCACGTCTCAGGGCTGACCTGAGGATAAATACCACTAATATTATCAGCAACAACGAGCCTAAGAAGGAAACTCTTGGTTGCTTAGCCTGCCAGAAAATGCACTGAAATCTCTCATTATTTCACAAGAAAAGGTGTTACAGTCAAGATGGGAATGGACTTTTATTACAGGTATGTCTTCCCTATCAATGCAGTCCTGGGATTAAACAATAGCGACAGCCCTTACCTCTCAACAGATCTGTGACAAATCTATCTTATCTACTTTTTACCGTAACAACAACAAAGAGGAGATTTACATGTATCAGCAGGTAACGACATGAAGCGAAATACGTACAGCTAATACGTTGATGAAACGGTAATTTAACTAACTTCGGAAATATCCTGGGATGGAAAAACTCCAAACTTTTAAAACATTAAATAAATCTGAAAAATTGCTTTGCTGTTCTGTAACAGCATGATTTTACTGGATACAGAGGATTAAAGTTGATATAGGCGTTGGTTTGTCTTCGGTTTTCTGGATTTTAAAACAAAAAGCACCAGGTTGAGCTGCATAGAGATGTCATTCTGATTTAAGTTCAAAATGATATGAAATATTGTACGCAAAGTATCTACATTGCATGAAGTCTTATTTAGTGCCAAGAACGCTAGAAAAGCCAACAACTATTATGCATTATACGTCAAAAACTGTTTGTAATGCGAGAATTTGACGTGTTAAAATGCCAGTTGTAATTCAAGAGATTTTGGAATAAATTAAAGCAAAAAAACAAAAAAAAAAGCTTCCTGAGACGTTTTGAAGGATGTCCAAAATTTTATGAATTAATGAATATGAAGTAATACTAGAATGATTGAGAAAAGAAAGAAAAAGAAAGAAAGATTTCTTTGAAAATTATCATCTAATCACATTGACCTCCAGCTCAGATCTGTGTTCCGAGCCGTTGCCTATTCTATCAGTGTTACGATATCTTCTGTTTTTCTTACCTACATACATTTTATGTTATAAAAAGTGATTGCTCAGTCTCTCCATTACATTGATGTTTGCCAGACTAATTGCACGGTGTACTACACGTTAGATGCCGAAGCGATCGCAGAGCAACTGAAAAGTAGAATGAGCCATCCGGTTCTGGAATTCAATGCACGAATTGAAAGAACGATCATAGGTCCAAACCCTAAAAATTAGACAATGCGCCCTCACATGTCTCTTATCTTGTATCTTTTACTTGTTTCAATCGCTAGACTGCGGTAATGCTGGGGCACCGCCTCGAATTCTTAGTTGAATGATTCGACCCCAGTACTTCTTTTTTTTTTTTAAGAAGTGGTACAAATTCTATCGGTCTCTTTTGCCGAAGCCGAACCAATAAGTAAAGGGGACACAAACACACTCACACCGGTTGTTAAGAGGTGGTAGTGGGACAAACAGACACACATACACACACACACACACTCATTTA
>NC_068983.1:71359943-71360412 GCF_001194135.2 Octopus bimaculoides
TATATATATAAAGAATAAAGTCCTCTTCGCTCACGAATGACCATAGAGTTTGCACCTAGGAGGTTCCCCGCCAAGGAACAAGTCTGGGCAAGGTTGTTCGTGGTAAACCAACTGACATCCATGCATACAATCCTCCCCTTTCCACGCCATTAATGTTGTCCAAAGAAAAAGCAAAGGCCGATAAGCCTTTGCACCAGTAACCTGGCAGCTCATTTCTATAGCTAAATGAACTGGAGCAACATGAAATAAAATGTGTTGCTCAAGAACACAATACATAGCCCAGTCTGAGAACCGAACTCACTACCTTATGATTGTAAGCCCGATGAACTACACGTCTTCTCACACACAGACACACATACGCGCGCGCCTTCTCACACACAGACACACACACACACATACATGTGTGTGTGTGTATGTTAATGGATGTACATGATCTTTATATATATTCATATATATATATATATATATA
>NC_068983.1:71360762-71361518 GCF_001194135.2 Octopus bimaculoides
ATATATATATATATATATATAAACTTAGATATAAAATTAGATATGTTTCGACCAAAGATTGGTCCATTCAAGTAGTGAGTTCTTATTGAATGAGTTGTATCCAGGTATCTGGTATTTCTTGAAAAATCTGTTTAGAGTCCGTTTAAAGCTGATCGGATCCTTTTCCTCTTTTATCTGTTTTGGGACAATGATAAACAGTGCAGGGCCTGTTGAGGAAAATAAATTATACCGCAGTGTACCTATATGTTGTGATCCTGAATTGGGCAGGGGACTTATGGCCCGTGATCCCGGTCTTGGATGAACCTTGAAACTAATGTTCAGATCGTTTGGGCAATGCTGGCGGTATATTCTCAACATCGTACAGATGATGGACCGCTCGTGGCAGTGCTGGAGAGAGGAGAATTTCAAGGCTTTAAGGCGGTTCCAGTAATTGATACCAGTCATGCCTTCAATTCGTTAAGTGAGTGCCCTCTGGGGTGATTCAATCCTCGAGATGTTTTGTTTTGTATGGGGAGACCACAAGGGGCAGCAGTATTCGAGGTGTAGCCGTACAAAGGAGGAGAAAAGTGGAATGATGACACCTTGTTCTCTGGACAGGAAGGTTCTTAAGATCCAGAAGCTCATCCTATGAGCTATATTGACCTTATTGTTGATGCGGGTACTCTAATTGAGATTGTTGTCAACAATTACACCCAGATCTCTGATATTATTGGATGCAGTGAGCGATTCCTCTGAAGGAAGTGAGTATGGCTGTTT
>NC_068983.1:71362857-71364715 GCF_001194135.2 Octopus bimaculoides
AGAGAGAGAGAGAGAGAGAGAGAGAGAGAGAGAGAGAGAGACAGACAGACAGACAGACAGACAGACAGACAGACAGACAGACAGACAGACAGACAGAGAACAAATATTATGGGATTATCAAGCCGGACATGATATTTCGTAAGCTTTCTCTTGGCACACCAGGCTAACAATATTACTTAGATTAGTGAAAAAGTAATCTTTTGTTAGGGTCCCACATTATGGTTTATTACAATTCTATATTTTAAATCCATGAATGAGCTTAAAAAATAATGTTCATTACGTATAATTCCTTTATTGGAGCAAATTTGGCTTACAGGTGTTTCCAGTAGTCATTATAGATAGGTTTAATCAATCGGTCTATTGATCAATTGAGGCAAATTGAACGATCTAAGAAAATTAATGCTATTTCATCAGAGCCATTGCTGGAAATAATAAGCAGAGCACTTGAAGAATGGCTCAATAGACATTCTTCAAGTGCTCTTCTCGTTCAATGTACCTCAAGTGATCAATAGACCAATTGAGTAAACCTATCTATAATGAATCCTGGAACTATAAGCCAAATTTGCTCTAATAAAGGAATTATATGTAATGACCATTATTTTTTAACTTGTCTCTTATATATGTGTGTGTGTGTGAGTGTGTGTGCGTGAGTGTATATGTGTATGTGTGTGTGTGTGTGCGTGTGTGTGTGTGTGTGTGTGTGTGTGTGTGTGTGTGTGTGTGTGTGTGTGTGTGTGTGTGTGTGTGTGTGTGTGTGTGTGTGTGTGTGTGTGTGTTTATATATGTCTGTGCTGTTTCTATTAGCTAGGTGCAAGAATCGGTGATGTCTCAAAAAGAGTAACTTAGCCTTTCAATAATGATTGCTAAAATAAAACATCAGTCTGAAATAGCACTGGGGTTGACATAGTTCACTAAAACCCCTTAAAATCAATACCCTAATATTCTAGAACAAACTGACAAAAATTAGAAAACGAATATGCACTTTGCTTTTGAAGCCATCAATCCAATAAAATATTTCTGTCGAATGTAATCATTTGTAAAATATCGTCATCTTGAATGACACAATATAAGTGAACCAAGTTGCTACATATCAGATACTACAAGAGAAATCGTGATGTTGTTTCCCTCAACTAATGTACAACTCTTGCCACCCACGTTTGAAGTCGTCATTTATGAATCTTCGACTCTTCTTCGACAATGAACGTTGTTATAAATCTTAACCAAAGAATACGTAAAAACGTGTTCGCTTGTCTGTTTTTAATATTCTATATAACTCCATTCAGTCGTTTATGACAAAGAATATTCATGAGCAAAGAAATAAATCGATTATGTCGTGAGACTTTATACAGGATTTCACATAAAGTTTCCAGTAATAATATTCATAATAATGAGAATAGTGACATAATAAAAACGAGTATGTTAATAATAATAATAATGACAATAATAATAATAATAATAATAATAATAATAATAATAATAATAATAATAATGATAATGACGATGATGATGATGATGATGATGATGATGATGATGATGATGATGATGATAATAATAATAATAATAATAATTTCGTTCCTTATAAATGACGAGGGTCCAAAGACACACTAACAACCGTGTCATTGAAAAAGTGACATGTGGGAAAAAGAGTGTGCGTGAGGTAAGTGTGCGTGTTTGCATGCATGCATCTAAATATGCATGTATATACATGCACGTATGTATCTACCTATTTATATATATATTTATATATATATATATATATATGTGTGTGTGTGTGTGTGTGTGTGTGTGTGTGTGTGTGTGTGTATACAAAATATATACAATATATATATATATGTATATATATATATATATATACATA
>NC_068983.1:71364889-71366517 GCF_001194135.2 Octopus bimaculoides
GTGTGTGTGTGTGTGTGTGTGTGTGTGTGTGTGTGTGTGTGTGTGTGTGTGTGTGTGTGTGTGTGTGTGTGAGTCAACTTAACACCTATCACGTTTGTCCGTATAGTATCACATTGCATGAACACTAACTGGTGGGCAGAACACATCAATTTTACATGTCTCATCACTTCATCCTCACCTTATAATGAAAGATGTGCTTTCATACACCATAACCTAGTCCACGTAAAACACGTCCTGGTGTACATTACGTGAAGCCTTTCCTAACTCCTCCAAGTAGATATGGAAACTCCTGCCTGTTTTTAAACAGGTCTGTCACCTTTTCTCTTATCCTTTATTAGGTCAAGAAGCCACTCTTTTGGGACATATCTTCTTTCCTTTTTTCTCGAGGTATATGAAGTCAAGTGGCTGCTTTTGTCGTACAACTTTAGTAAATAATAGGATTTTTCTATTGCTGGTGGCGTTATCGCTGCTGTGCGTACTCGTGTATTTTTGTTTTCATTCAAATTAATGTTTCTGCCACGTCTCTTGTTTGTATGTCTGATAGTGTGTAACTGTCTAAGCTCAACTTGGTGGAGGAGTATTTATATCATTAATACCATCACATTGGTGAGCCTCTGTTACTACTCTTCTCAAGAAGCCATCTTAAAACCCGTGCAACTATTGCAAATTAATATTTATGAAAAAGATGTGTAACAGTTTAATAAGTCTAAAGTCAAATCATTCTTCCATCCAGGTAATGAGAAATGCTTTCAAATATTCCGAAACCGCTTCGTTTCTTTTTTTTTTTTTTTTTTTTTTTTTTTTTTTTTTTTTTTTTTATGGAGTAACCTTGGGAGAGAATATTTTATAGAATGGCTTTGTAAAACTTAATCGCTCACGGCGAAAGCGGAAAAATAATTATAGATATCTTGAAATTAAAAAAAAAAGATAAACAAATTAATTTATGTATGACTTAATACATCGTTTAGGTTTCGTATTTCTTGAGATTGTTCCGCCCCAGATTTTTTAGCAATATCTTTTTTATCTCAGTTCCAAACAATATGAAGAAACACCATAGCAGCAGATGTTAACATACCGAATGGAATGTTCCTACAGGAAGAAAGTAAAACAAAGCAAAAAAATATCGACTAACGTGTTTGTTTATGGGAAATAAAATTGGAAACATCCAGCATATTTCGTAATATGTTTAAATATTGTTCGGGAGGGTATACTTTACAGATAGCTCTACACTGAATGAAGAGTTATCTAACATAAAAGGAAATTAAATTTGCTCTGAGAAATTCCTGTTGCATATTTTTTTTCTTTCTTTCTTGTTACACCAATACATCATCTTTCGTAGTTTCACTCGTTTCTTAGATGTCTCACAATGTAGTTTGACAGTCTGTGTATGACAACTTGACAAATACTTTAAAAAAAGTATATCTACATTTAATTAAAGTTTTCAGCTTCTATAAAGTAAGTCTTTTAAAGATATATATCTATGTATGTGTGCCTTTTTCTCTCTCATTCTCTCTCTTCCTCTTTCTGCCAATGCTTTTCTTTCTCTCTTTCTCTCTATGCTTCTCTCTCTCTCTCTCTCTCTCTCTCTCTCTCTCTCTATATATATATATATATATATATATATATAT
>NC_068983.1:71367831-71373692 GCF_001194135.2 Octopus bimaculoides
TGTGTGTGTGTGTGTGTGTGTGTGTGTATGATATAGCGTTACAAGTTTCGATTAATGCTAACAAAAGTTTATACATAATAGCACGTATGACTTGCAAGGACTCAGTGATATGGGATTCGTTTACTGTCAGTGCAATTTTTATTCAAGCGCTAGTTGAAGACTCTAATCGTAAAAGCACCTGTAAGATAGATTCCTGTACACATTGATATAACTTCAATAAAGTTTGAAATCGATTTGCCTTTGTCCACTTTCAATGCTATTTTCAATGAAAAAATATACATAAATGAAGTTATTAAACCATGCTAGAATAAATCTCATTGCAAGAAATGCACGTGTCCAACAAGAATGTAATGTAAAATATATCTATTGTCTAAATGCGTTAGTGTGTCATGTTACTATTACAGTGGATGACCTTGCTGAAAGTGAACAAAGCTCTACCAACGCACAAAATAAATAAGTAAATAGAAATCAAAACGATGACACCAGAAAAAAAACGTTGTTTAATGAATTCCATTAGCTTACAACTGTTTCTGCTATAAGCTGTAAGCTAATGAAGTTCATTACATAACATTTGCTTTTTTTTCCGGTGTCATCTCTGATTTCTGTTACCACTCTATATAACATTGTATTCTGGACCACACGTACATCAAGTTCTACACCAGGTTATTAGTCTCGCTATGCCGAAGCATAATATTAAATAAATGCAAAAATGACAAAGTTTGCTCCATCAAAGCGGAAGAAAAATTAACAAACAAGGTCTAAGTCTAAAAGTAAGCAAAAAGAACGTTTAAATCGAAAGTTTTTTTTATTTTACTTTCTATTGGGTCTATCATAGTAATGTTAATGGTCACAGTGCGGAGGCGCAATGGCCCAGTGGTTAGGGCAGCGGACTCGCGGTCGTAGGATCGCGGTTTCGATTCCCAGACCGGGCGTTGTGAGTGTTTATTGAGCGAAACACCTAAAGCTCCACGAGGCTCCGGCAGGGGTGGTGGCGAACTCTGCTGTACTCTTTCACCACAACTTTCTCTCACTCTTTCTTCCTGTTTCTGTTGTACCTGTATTTCAAAGGGCCAGCCTTATCACACTGTGTCACGCTGAATCTTCCCCAAGAACTACGTTAAGGGTACACGTGTCTGTGGAGTGCTCAGCCACTTGCACGTTAATTTCACGAGCAGGCTGTTCCGTTGATCGGATCAACTGGAACCCTCGTCGTCGTAAGCGACGAAGTGCCAACCAGCCTAATGGTCACAGAAAAATCATTTTTTTTTAAACTAATCATATCATTACCAATTCCTTATTGGTACGATGCATAGATTACATTAACAGCCACGCTAATATTAATGTTATTTAAAGTTTTCTCAATAGCTTTTTAATAATAATACATAGTATTTGAAGGGAGGTACAGGAAATTATTCTCCATGCATTATTCAAAAATCCTTGTAGTTGTTTTAGTTGAAGTTGAAAACTATATGAATAATGCAAATTTAGGATATAAAAATCATATTCATGTACGCTACTTTTGTCAATGTCAAAGGTGTGTTTATTTACATACTCTCTGAACAGCATATCGCTACTCACATAAATTTATGGTGTGTTAAAATCAACAAATATTTCCTGTAATACAGAATATATCTACAGAATTATAGTCAATGCTGCATGTATAGACATTCTTTTATTTTATTCTTTTATTCTTTTACTTGTTTCAGTCATTTGACTGCGGCCATGCTGGAGCACCGCATTTAGTCGAGCAAATCGACTCCAGGACTTATTCTTTGTAAGCCTAGTACTTATTCTATCGGTCTCTTTTGCCGATACGCTAGGTTACGGGATGTAAACACGCCAACATCGGTTGTCAAGCGACGTTGTGGCGACAAACACAGACACAAACACACAAACACACATACACACATACATATATTTATATATATGTATATACGACGAGCTTCTTTTAGTTTCCGTCTATCAAATCCACTCACAAGGCATTGGTCGGCCCGAGGTTATAGTAGAAGACACTTTATCGTTTATGCACGATGCAGGGAGTGGAGTTGGTACAAATATGATATTTGAAAGAAGACATAAGTAAAAATATTCTTGGTGTGGAAATCTGAATAAAGTTTAAGGGATTTGTTTTTGAGATGAAGAAACAGAGTTTGTGGAATGTGTAATAAAACCTGTCATAAGACTACGAAAAGAGACTTAGTCTTTACAACAGAAAAAATAGGAAGGCATTGCTACAAGAATTGAAATATGATAGCACAAATGAATTCAGACACACATATATTTTCTAGGCTTCTTTATGAATTATTCAGAAGAGATTAATGCTCATGACAATTGCAGTCTCTCCCACACTGATGAGATTGAGGCGGATGATGCTCTTCTAAAGAAAATGAAACGGTAGAAAGACACGGCAAAATAAACAAAAATCAGAGAAATGAAAATTTGCCGAAAACAAAAGAAATTATGGTAATTCTGTTTCGTCAGCTAAATGGAACAAGTTCTTTGAAGGGGACGTTCGAAATATAGAGTCTGAGGGGAAGCGTATCTTACCAAAGATATAAAATTAAGTTGGCATTTTACTATATAGATAATTTGGAAACAATGTTGTACTATGAATACAAATAGGAACCATTGAATATAGCAAAATAGATATTTGAAAAGAATGTTTACCCACAAACCTGAGCCCAATCCTTAGATATATTACACAAGCTTAGATTGATTATGGATATAATATAAAAGTCAGTTTCCTTACAAAACGATTTACCAATAGAGAAAATGTTACTATAGACATATCACAAAAGAGATAAGGAATGCAGCTCATTGATCTCGAAGTAAAACTTTTTCAACAGTCTAATTTGAGATGAAAGAAACTTCCTATACAGCAAGAATAAAAGGCAAATACGAGCTAACCTGGCAGTGAACGCAAATTGTAGCCACTAGAAAAATGTAACTCTAATACATTAGATATAAAGTGAGTCATAGAGATTATATTTTCTGGCATTTCTAACAATTGAAAGAACCAGGTGTTTCGATAACTATACATGAATTGTAAATGTACCTGACAGCAATCTTGAAAGAAATCAGTTGGTAAATAGCATTTGAGAAATATACTATATTAAAGTATACCATGAACAAAAATATCAGTATGTTTCTGTTTCTCAAGAAAGTAAACAGCACACTCCAGTCAGTAAGACATGGCTGTCAGCTGTAATATTCTTCTAGATGATTTAACATGCAATTGTATGATACAGTCGTTCGAACGCATTCGAAATAGTTTTCTATACAACAGAAGGAAATATCGTTTACCGTTAGAAGCAAATCTATCTCATTCTATCTACACCGACATTTGAACATGTTATTATTGTTTTAATTTTATAAAATAAAGATATAGTAACACTAAGCTAAACTCACCAAACACCTCACATAAAAGTAGTGACATAGTTTGCCATAGAGTACCGAGATTCTCTTAACTCACATTCTCTGTGGAGGTCCGATGCATTTGTTATCTATGCCAGCTTCATTTGTCTTATATCAACTATCTTCTCATTCTTGAAAATAAGACGTTGATATTAACGGCGTATCACAATTCAACAACTTGATAACTTTCTCAGCCTACTATTGTAGCATTGTAATGGTTTCTGATTACTCAGCTCAACGGAATTGTATTCATGCATTTCTGTCTTTTCAGAAATGAATCATGTACTAAACGTCTTTAATTAAGTTGCTACCCTCAATCGGCCTAGACACACATCAATCAATATCGTTAGGTTTTCACTGTTTCTTTATAAACACATTTCCATTGAGAGCAGTTTTGACTTTCTAACTATCACAGCTGAGGACAAAGGCTGTGTGAATAAGGTGTCGTTCTCACCACTGGATAGTCCTGCCCATCTCTCCCTTCCAATCCCACTTACTGGGCAGTAAATCAAGTAAAACAGACAGATAACGACTTGCTGCTGAGGTGCTAAATTAAATAGAAATTGATTTGTAATTTAACTATGTATACAATTGAAAGTGAATAAATCCATTTCGCGATAATGAAAACAGAGTTGCTGTTGAACAGATTTTATTTTTAATGGTTTTTACATATTTGCACTAAACACTCCAAAATCATTAAAATTTATGGTGATATTTTTATTAGTAGTTGTATTAATGACCAGGTCAAGACATTAAATTTTATCCAGCAGTAAAGCCCGAACTTGTTGAGTGTGGAGTTACCTATTAGTCATTACTACTCTTAGGTCCACTCTGATTCGAAGTGATAGTACGTGTCAATGACCCTAGTTATGAGTCAACTAGCAGGGGATTTCCCTGCGGTTAAAGCACAGAGAACTCGTTGGCCTTTAGACATGTGTCCTCCAAGCCAACCAGTGTGTGTGCATGCTCTGACGTCATGTAAAAATGTCCTCTTGCCTAAGGGTTAAATAGATTCTGTGCTTCAATAGTAAGCTCAGGAGAGCAGGAGACTATCAGAGTAAATTTTAAATATATCAGATGGAAAGAGGAAACCACTGCTGTAGCTTCCTCAAAACTGTGTATTATGATAATCTGTTCGTTTAACTACTTACATTAGGGAACTAAAGGCCGGTGCTCGTTCATGTTGAGGTTTTCCAAACAACTCCTGGATTAATTTTTCTCATACCTCTGCTGAAAAATCTTCAGCGTGTTTAATCATGATATAGCAGAGTCAGGTCTGGTTATCTAGTCATATATTAATTTCAAATGAATGGGTTCAGTAATTGAAGAACCAGTAATACCATGAAACCCTCCACATAAATAGAAATTCAGCTGGCTAATATCCTGCAACCTGAATGGATGCCTCGAATAAATGAATTAAGCACATAAACCAATTAATCAAAGAGAAATTGGCCGTATATATGTACTTATTAGCAGAAATAATGTTTTCTTAGTTTTGTGCAGAACCATAACATCTCCAGACGAGGTTACATCGGATGGATTGCCCCCCTCCACCGCCATTCATGTTTATAATTATGATGAGGAACGAAACTGCTGCTAGTGAATATTGGTTCCATACTTTGGCACAAGGCCAGCAATTTTGAAGGAGGAGTAAGTTGATTATATCGACCCCAGAGTTCAATTGGTAATTTTATCAACTGGCAACGATGAAAGTTCAGCAATTATCAGAGGATTTCTATTCAGAATTTGGCAAAATTTGAAATCGGAGAGTAAGGGCGGACGAAATGCTGCTAAACATTTTCCCCAGCTTTCTAACAATTGAACCAGCTCGTCGCCTTACTTTTTGCAGTAAATATTAATGTCAGAAATCATATATTTTTACATAGAGATATAATACAAGTAAATTCAGAGACCAATTTTCAGAAATGTAATATGGTCAATAATACAAGAGAAAACGCTAAGCACTCTATAGAAACGTGTAACTACCCACCAGCTTATTTAGTTTCCAAATCTAAGTCATTTCACTTGCCTAACTATCAATAATACATTTCAGAAGTCTATATACTACAATTTCCTCTGTATTCAATATACTAAAAATCGTCAAGTTTCGTGCATATGTAAGAAATCAGTTGTAATTTCAGTTCTTTGTAATTGTTGAGAAGTTCTCTCTCTGGTTAAAAAATATATAAAGGTACTTTATTATTAAATTTAGGAAATATGAAGAATTTTTTTTTATCGATTTTGCATATTTAAAACGCAAACACACACATAAATATATGTGTGTGCGTATGTATATATATATATATATATATGTATGTAAGAATATACATTTGTACTTATACATATATATAAACACACACACACACGCACACACGCACACACACACACACACACACACGCACATATATATATATATATATATATATATATATATATATATATATATA
>NC_068983.1:71374341-71377382 GCF_001194135.2 Octopus bimaculoides
TATATATGTATGTATGTATGTATGTATGTATGTATACATAGCAAGAAAGAAAGAAAGAAAGAAAGAAAGAAAGAAAGGCTGATTTCGAAACTGAAAGGTTGCTTCAAGATCAGATATGGGAAAATATGGAAATAACCAGTAGAATAACAGTCTTCTCGCAAACCACCATTGTCCATATTGTGATTTCTCGACTTGCTTTTGATGGCCTGAAGACTCGCATGAGGAGGGAAGTGAACGAATTGTAAATATTGTTGAATAGTAGCAATCCTAGTGTGTGTTGTTCATTGTTTGTTTGTGTCTCGGCATTGTTTTCTTGGAAGATCTGCTTTTTTATTTTTCTGTTTCAGCTGTTATTACATGATGTCTTGTTGGATTTTTTTGTTTTTGCCTTCTCTCTGAACACTCATTTAACGTCTTCGACGGGGTTGTCCATCATCCCTACCAACACACGCATACACACACACATCTCTCCACCCTGAAGACGGATGCCGGATCTACCCAATGTTTATATGCTTTCACTATTGGTTGCATATTTTTGTGAACAACATCTGCTAACGTTATGAAGTCGAGCCTGTAACACCATACCTTCTCCCCTTAATTTTCTTGTGTCTTTCTCTCCTGTGCAAGACTACTCAGTTAATATTTAAGTATCTTTATATGTGTGTGTGTGTGTGTGTGTGTGTGTGTGTGTGTGTGTGTGTATATATATATATATATATATTGGGTAATCCCATAAATAATGCGGTTTTTTTATACTTTTTTTCAAAATTAAGATAAACATATTTCTTTTTTAATCTAAAATATACTATCCTTCATTTTCTACAATGATCTTCCATCCATCTTGTAGAATGGCAAGGCCTCTCTTCCAAAATCCACTTGTCAGTGACGAAAGATACTCCTCCTTTACTGTTCTGATCTCTTCCACAGAATTCAAATTTTTTTCCGTCCAAATGATTTTGAAGCCTGTGGAATAAATGATAATCAGATGGGGCAATGTCCGGCGAATATGGTGGGTGGGACATCGTTTCCCATTCAAACTGCTCCAGCCTTTGGAATGACATTCTCGCTGAATGTGGCCAAACATTATCCTGATGGAAGAACACCTTTCGTCGAGCGCTGACTTAAGCCGCTCAAGCTGCTCGCAGTAGATCTCTTTTGGTATCGTTTGGCATGGATTTAAAAGTTCAAAGTGGACTAAACCTTTCATATCCCACCAAACAGATAACATCACCTTACGTGGGTTAAGACCTCCTTTCCTTATCTACTGTCTTCGGTTTTTGACATTTTTATAGAGAACCCATTTCTTGTCACCAGTCACTATTCGGTCCAAAAATGGCTCATTCGTGAGATGTAACAGCAAAGAAGAGCACACTTTCACTCTCTTCACGCAATTAGACTTGGAAAGTTTCTGAGGAACCCATCGACCGAATTTGCTGATTTTTTCCGGTGGCAGACAGGTGTCGACGAATGGTTGAATGACCAAATCCAAGCTCCTCTACTAGTTCTTCAACAGTTACGAAGGGATTTTGTTCCACCAAGGTTTGCAGGGCGTCCTCATCGAACTCTACATATCTTCCAGGACGAGGCTCGTCTTCTGGGCTGTAATTTCCGGTTCGGAATTTCTGGAACCGCCGTTGACACTGGCTTACGCTCATTGCCCGATCCCCATATACTGCATTAATATTCATTGCACTTTCTCTTGGGTCGTTGTCTTTATTGAATTCATGAAGTAAAATATGCCCTCCCATGTTACTTCCATTATAGCTCTGAAAGAATAATTGTTAAAATCGAACTGCTCTCTTCAAAACTTGCACTAAGTTCTATATTTAAATTTTCCCAAGACACCTGAAGAAGGCTGGAGAGTATATCAGCCGAAACGTTGTGTTAACAACAAACAAGATGAGGACAAATATCCGTCGAATGTAAATAATGTAAATAATGTAAATAATTGCACTAAGAGCTTGCACATATATCCGTTGATATATCTGTGTGGCGGGATGCATGCATGCATGTGAGTATACACACATACATACATACATACCGAATTTTAATATATTTGTGACTGTCTTTGTGTACGTGCAAATGTATGTGTGTGTATATATGCATGAATGTGATGCAAAAAAATGTTGGCATGTTTTTGTAAATGTACAAGTTTGTGAGTTTTTTTCTGTCAGTCAGTATGTCTGTGAGTGTGTCTGTCGGTCGGTCTGTGTATGTGTATCTGTGTGTTTGTGTATGTCCGTCTGTGCGTTTGTCTCTGTGTGTCTGTGTGTTTGTGTGTGTATGAATCTGCATCATTGAATATGCTTTTATGTGTCTTTTCTGTCTGATAATATAATCTTCTAAATGTCTACGAAGTAAGTGGTGTATGCATTCATTTACCTTTAATATCTAATATAGCCACAGTATACTATGCGTGAGTGTGTGTGCATAGATGTATTTGTTTTATATATGCCTACATGCAACACTATTCATATATATGTAATGCGTATTGACGAATACAGTTTAGTATATATATATATATATATATATATATATATATAAACAAATAATAAATGAGTATATGCATATATACGTACAGGTGTGTGTATACCTACGTCTACCTGTATATACAGGTGCATATCTGGGTACAGGACATTATATATAGTGTTTGTGTGGATAGTGGTATTCTTTTATTAATATCCAGTTGCATGGTACTGCTAGCTTATTATTAGAATATACATATATACGATGGTTTTCGACGTATAAGGATCCGATAACTTACTCTTTCTTTGTCAGTCATAATGCTTATGCCGAATACCTCATTTAGGTCCCGCCAACGATTTGCAAAAAAGCCCACAGATCCTGCAAGTATACGACTATATTTATACACATCCATACACATGTCCACAAGCACATGTACACACACACACACACACTCGCACACTCGCACACATATACACACCAGCATCGATTGTCAAGCGATGGTAGGGAGACAGACACATACACACACACATATATACAATCATATATATATATATATATATATATATATATATATA
>NC_068983.1:71377648-71378558 GCF_001194135.2 Octopus bimaculoides
TGTGTGTGTGTGTGTGTGTGTGTGTGTGTGTTTATATATATTATTTTACTTGTTTCAGTCATTTGACTGCGGCCATGCTGGAGCACCGCCTTTAGTCGAGCAAATCGACCCCAGGACTTATTCTTTGAAAGCCTAGTACTTATTCTATTGGTCTCTTTGCCGAACCGCTAAGTTACGGGGACGTAAGTACACCAGTATCGGTTGTCAAGTGATGTTGGGGGGAACAAACACAAACACACAAACATATACACACACATACATATACATATATACGACGGGCTTCTTTAAGTTTCCGTCTACCAATTCCACTCACAAGGCTTTGGTCGGCCCGAGGCTATAGTAGAAGACACTTGCCCAAGGTGCCAAACAGTGGGACTGAACCCAGAACCATGTAGTTGGTAAGCAAGCTACTTACCACACAGCCACTATCAATCATGTATTTACTTGCTTCAGTCATCAGACTGCAGCCATACCGGGGCACTGCCTTGAAGTACTTTTAGTCAACTGAATCAACTCCAGTACTTTTTTTATAATTCCCTTTAAGGGTGGCACTTATTCTGTGAATTTCTTTTATCCAACCAATATAGCTCGTCGAAACGCCGGTGTTAAAACGTGGGTAGCTGATGAAGTAGAATGTTCTCTATGTGGCTCGTGTGTTCTCGTCTACGTTTGTTTGCAATGTCCTGTACCCAGATATGCACGTATACATACAGGTGGATGTCGGTATGCACATACCTGTTCGTATATATGCATATACTCATTTACTATTTGTTTTTATATATATATATATATATATATATATATATACTCTATTGAAATGTGCATAGGTTTGGCTTATTGTTGTTGTTTCTGCTATTATAATTGTTGCTGCAATAAAGTATCTTCAATGCATCGATTTTGAGCTCTATGT
>NC_068983.1:71378763-71380680 GCF_001194135.2 Octopus bimaculoides
TATATATATATATATATATTAGAATGCATATATGTAAATATCAGTATATGTGCATGTGCGTGTCTTTGTGTGTGTACATGTACGCATGTGTTTGTACATGGAAGGATGTGCACTTGATTCTATACGTACGTATGAGCGCATGATTTTACGTGCATATTTAGACATGTGTGTTTATGCGTCTCATTTTTGTGTGTATGTGTGTGCATGTGTGCGCGAGTGTCATGAGTTCGTAAGGTCGTCGACGTTAATGCACGTATGCTTATAAACACCTTGCTATATCTGTCGGTAAGTGCTTCTACTGGAAGCATTGAGAAACTCGATTTTCAAGTGTCAACTATTGATTAAATCAACAAACCTGAGAAATTAATACTTGCTATTACAGCTATTGAAAAAGAAATCTAGTCAATTCATTATTATTATTATTATTACTATTATTATTATTATTATCATTATTATTATTATTATTATTATTGAAAATTTATTCATAGTTTTTTTTGTTGTTTTTTTCTTGTGAAACTACCTTCAGCTACTACATTGATCCCTACTTGAATTTTCTACACTCGTGTCAAGTGGAAATAAACACGATAAACTCGACCGAATAATGTCCACCTCGTTAGCCAATGAGCTTTAGAATTACTTTAGTAGAGATATTGATCTGGTGTGTCATCACAACGGTCCTCAAGAAGCGTAATGAGTCTATATTTGAAAAACAAAGATTGAAATAGTTTTTTTATAAAATAAATAAAACGAATAAATAAATAAATGAATGAAAAGTAAGCAAGAAGAGAAAGTTTTGTTTCCCCTTGACCACTTAATGATTTGTAGTTTTACATCAGAATCGATCTTTTGTAGATATAACCGCTAACACCGACTTTATTATTAATGTATGTTAAACTCAGCATGTATTATATTATCATTTATAGTCTATATAAGTTTGTGTAAAGCTAAGTATGTTGTAACAAATTACTTCAGAAAGTATCTATAAAATACTCTACAGCATTTTAATCAATGAATTTTTGACAATATTATATCGCAATGACGTCATAATTATTTAGCATACACAGGATTTTTTTAAAACTTATGATCTTGTTAATGGATTAATTTCTTTCAATAATTCTCTATAAACAATAGCATAGAAGGAATAAGAGTAAATAACGTATACTTAATAGCTGAGGTATATGTCGATATACCAGCATGCAAAATTTTTACAAATGCTTATAGCATGTATCGCTATTACAATGAGTCACTAAAATCTGCAGCCATGTGTCTAAGCGAAATTATTATAACCTCCACTGAAACCTGTGGCTGTATTGTTATAACCTCCACAAATCATTGGAAACGTTATAGTAGAAATTGAAACCAGTGGCGATATATCTATAAGAGAAATTATTTTACTCCCCACCCAATGGTAAAAAAGTTAATTTTAGGATAGACATAAGGATGCAAATGATTGAAAAGGACACATACGATTAGATATATTCTAGTAAGGAATTATTTTTACCGGTCCCGAAACTATGGAAAGTTAAATCGAAATAGGCAACAGGAAGAAGTCGAAATCTGAGTTTAAGACTCACAAGAGTCTCGACCAAATACTATAAGAAACTATGTCTAGTTCGTTCCTTTTTGCATCATTCACTGAACCAGTAACAAAATAAATGGATTCATAATTATTTCTAATATTTGTACATTATGACTGGCTTAGTACAAGTTTTTTAATATACACAGAGGACTATAGTTTTTAAGAGAACGTATAATCCCTTATATACACAGATGAATATATGCTTTAATGTCATATACAATCATTTGTAATATACAGTTGGTTTATAAGTCTTAAAACAGTATATAATTATTACATATATACATGCATACATACATACGTTTATATATATATATATATATATATATATATATATATAT
>NC_068983.1:71381283-71387700 GCF_001194135.2 Octopus bimaculoides
GTCCTTCCAGTATTTTCCATATGTATATTATTACATATCTCTCCCGCCTGCGCTCCAGGGAGTAGAGACCTAGTGCCTTCAGTCGCTCCCTGTAGTTCATCTGTTGGACTGTGGCGATCTTTTTTGTATAGTGCCGCTGAATTGCCTCGAGTTCTGCTGTCCGCTTAACACTGTGTGGTGACCACAACTGAGAGCAATAGTCTAGGCAGCTCAGAACAAATGTATATATATATATATTGGTAAACAACCCTCAGTCAAACATCCAAACATCCATTAATGCTATTCCACCCGTAGAAATGAATGCATGAACATGATCTACCCGATGTCCATGGAAATTACGGACTGGACTGTAATCACCCCAGGAATGTGAACTATGATCTTAAAAAACATGTAATTTTGGGAAACGCGCATAGCAATGCATTAAAATATTTATAAATTCCATCCACGGATTATTATTGTTTTACTATATTCATCCTACATTATATCGGTACAGCTCAGTACAACCCCAAAAAGCTGGTATCACCAGCTGGCATCATTAGGTTGTAGCCGGCATAATAAAATAGGAGTTTTTATATGCATATTCAAAACGTTTGCCGTAGACGAACTTAAAGGATGTGGTGGGGGTCACAGAAGGCTATAGGTTTGAATAGAGTATATAATCACTTTTAATATGCACGAATGACTACAGGTTTTAGTGGAGTATATAACCCTTTCTAGTGGTGTAATCATCTTTAATATACACATATAGGTGTATATTAGACCATATGTGTACATTCGAAAAAATAATACGCTCTTTTAAAACCTATAGTCATCCATATGTATTGGAAACGATTTACTAAAACCTCTGATCATCTATCAAAAGCGAGCGGGAATTAATTCCTTTGTAGTATTTAATTAAGGTTCATTCCACAATTTTCTTTCCGTCGAACTCCGTGTTGCGTTTCGTCCTTTTTTGAATGGCTTAAGATTTATAGCGTTGTGTCTATGTCAAAAATAGTTTTTACTTTTATTATAGCCAATGGCAAGGCCGCCAGCTGGTAGAATCGTTAGCACATCGGACAAACAGTTTAGCAGCATTTCTTCCGGTTCTTTATGTCCTGTGTTCAAATTACGCCAAGGTTGACTTTGTCTTTCATACTTTCGGGGTCGATAAAATAAAGAGCAGTCAAATACTGGGATCGATGTAACTGATTTACCCCTTCCCCAAATATAGTCGGTCTTGTGCCAAAATTATAGCATTTAAGGCAACAGCAAAATATTTCTATGGGTATTTTGTTTTTTTTTTGTTTTGTTTTGTTTTTTGGTATTGTTGCTTGCTTGTTTTTTGGAGGGTTTTTGCAATATTCTAATAGATGGTATCTCTTTATTACTCTCCATGTCCTTTAACAATTGTAATTAAGTCTTAAAACAGTGAAAACTAATTTTCCACAAGCATCAATAGAGAATATTGATTTCAAATTTTGTCACAAGACCAGCAATTTCAGGGGAGGAGTAAATCGTTTACACCGACCCCATTGCTTGAGTGATACTTATTTTATCGGACCCGAAAGTATGAAGGGCAAAGTCGACTTCAGCAGAATTTGAACTCAGAACATAAAGTCAGGAAAGATGCCGCTAAGCATTTTTCCCCGGCGCGGTAACGATTCTCCCAGAAAGCCACCTTGTCAATAGAGAATACTGTAAGAGATCTTAATCATTTCCAGTAATATGTATACATATGATGGTATGTCTCTAGCTGTGTTCTGTTGATATAACTATGTATGTAGGTTGCGCTTTAATTAAAGCTTATCTTAATTAATGATATATCCATCCAAAATTAATATGCTGTTATTAATTACAAGTATTAATTATTGTAGCATATACGTTTCTTACGAAATAAGGATACGAATGGATAGCAAGACTGAAAATATATAAGCTTCTAATGCGGAAGACGTTTAATGGAATATCTTGTTTTAGACGTCACATTCAACACGCTAATCTGAAAGTATTTTTTCTTTATAAACACGGGTTTCTAATATATATTGTTACCACGTTCTAGTTGATAAAGGATTCAAATAGTAAAACATAGTCATGTTTGGAAGAAAACATGAAAATTCCAATTCAATATTACAACTACTTCATATTGACATACGCATTAATCTATAATTCATCATATGAAATCATATTGAAATGTTGCAAACATCTGTTGAAGACGATCGCAATACGTGTACATGTTATTGTTTTGTTTTGTCTTGTTTTTTAATCTATTGTCTCGTTCAAGTAATAAAGAAGCCAATTCTAACAAAATGAAATTGATGTCAGTGAACTCTAAATACTTATGAATCTAAAACAAGACAATATAAAGTAAAAGGTTGAATTATAAAAAAAACACACAACATGCCATGTAAACAATGTATTTATCACATAAGATATGTCTATGAAGTGACAAAATCCTTTATCAACCCTGTAGCTACTTTCAGCTGCTCATTAGTGCACTTTTAAGTTCAAGCTTAAAACTGTCTCTGAAATCTGACAAGGCGCCAGGCATTATGACAGAGTGTAATGGATTTTCTCTTTTACATTGCTCCCCGAGATGACCTTAATACAGAAAGAACTCGATTTAGCTGCAGTTTTAACAGTTAAAAATATAAATGTAAACTACATTAGCGTGTTTCTAGTTGTTATGTGCAGCTAATT
The DNA here is from genome assembly GCF_001194135.2 of Octopus bimaculoides. Taxonomy (NCBI): domain Eukaryota; kingdom Metazoa; phylum Mollusca; class Cephalopoda; order Octopoda; family Octopodidae; genus Octopus; species Octopus bimaculoides. Next base: position 71,383,960 of record NC_068983.1, read on the forward strand.
ATTTAAGAATGATTAACAGAAAAGTGGATTCTATAGATAGGTAGGTGTAATTTAGTATATAGAAATTATCACGTGACACTTTTTAGTAACTAAACAATAACCCCTGCCAGTCAAGCTGACAAGAAAGTAGAGAAGCTTGGTGACATTCTAATGTTTTGTCGATGTTGAATTTATTGAAGAAAGTTGTCTAATGAGTGAAATAAGTGTTACAAAGAAACGAAATACCTCGGTCGAATGTGATCAGGAAACTACGAAATGATAAATGACATTTGAGAATTCATGAAACAAGGTAAAATATAGTACTTCTGACGTGGGTGACTTAGATGTCTTGAGATAATGACTACCTACAGACATATCTTTTAAAGTAATGTAAGTGGTTTTATAGAGTATAGCAAGGTGAGACTTGAATGGTAGTTGTATGAGCAACTACTTTAACTTGATAGATGCCGGAAATATATTCATAGTGTACTACTGAAATATCACTTTTTTTTAATTTTTGCTGTGAAATAAAATAATAGCATATCAAGATAGTTTTTCAAGAGAATATACTAATGAAGAATAATGAATAATAAAACTTCAAAAAACATATGAATAATTATAACATCTGTTGCGAACATTGTCACCGACATGACATTTTGCTGGGCTTCAAAATCTAGATATCTAAATTATCTTTCTAGACACAGAAAGTAAAAGTATACAATGTTTACAAGTGTCGTATCTTCAACAAACCTCTAAAAGCTTCCTGGACGCGGTTAGTCACTTATTGTACTTTATAAACACTTTATTAAAGTGACAATCATCCAATCCACTTATGCGTTCATCTGTCCAGGAGGGTAATGTTATTGAGTGTGAGCAATAACGACTGAGTTAAACTTTAATATTAAAGTAATATGTGTGTTTTTGAGTGCATCCGTGTATGTGTGTATGTGTATGTATGCGTTGATGAATGTGTGTATGTGTGCGTACATGTATGTGCTTGCATGTGTGTTTCTATGTTCGCGTGGTGGAAAAATAGGATTCTGCTTCTATTTTTACCTAACATAAATGATGGCATGTACACATTATATAGATTGTTATATAGATTGTTACTTTTCGTTTCATGTCCCATATGTCCGTGTGGGGGGTGGGGTATGTGTGTGTATGTGTGTGTGTGTATGTGTGTGTGTATGTGTATCTCTGTGTGTGTGTGTGTGTGTGTGTGTGTGTATGTCTATGTGTATCTCTGTGTGTGTGTGTGTGTGTGTGTGTGACAATCTTCACCACAATAAATTACATACGATCATAGAATATCTAGAATTGTGTTCATAGCTTACGAATATGGATATTTATCTTCTAGTATCAAAATATTTCATACATACCTGTGCTAGCAAGTAACTTAACTGTGTGTCTATTTTAATGTTTATATTGTTTCGGAAACGGTCAAACGCTTTCACCCGACATGTTCCTGTTATTTTAAAAAGTTACAACCTCCTATTCAATCAGCTTTGAATGTTCCTTGATGAATTGCTACCAAATTATCAATACATAGTTTATAGATATTTATTGGCCATATTGTTCGTAAACCTCACGGTTGTCTAATGATTGCTTACATGAAACTCTGAGTAACAAATTGTGATTAAAGTTTCAGCTTCAATAAAGCAATATTTTAATCTATTTTACTCTACCATTAGTATTTGAGTGTTATTTTCTCCACCTTCTTTTACACCTATGTGCTCGCTTGTCTCTATGCGTATTTATATATGTGTGTGTGAGTCATACACACGCACACACATACATATATACATATACATGTACGTTATTATATAATAAGCAGAAAGTATCTGTGTGTATATATTTATGTATGCATATATACAGGTATGTATGACCATATATGTGTGTGTGCGCGTGTGTGCGTATAGACACACACACACACACAAACACACTCAGAACGCAGTGCAAATCAGCCTCATCAGATGACGTAAGATGCTTCACAAGTTCCCATATTTTCATTTCATTTTCGTTTCAAGTTATATGCTGATGGTGTGATTCTAACAGTTGGGACATATTTGGTGAAGTGGGGAAGATATATATGTGTGCATTATTATACTATGAGCATTCCCTAGTAGCTTTCTCTCCGTAATTTACAAATACTATATGTAGTATTAGTCAGCTTGAGTATATATTAACTAAATTTGGGTAAAAGTGATGGGTGAGCGTTTGGCCCAATCGGATGCGCAAGGAGCCGCCTTAGTGTTGATTTGTGGATTCGATTCTGGCCGGAGTTAGCTCATCATTTTTCAGTCATTTGTTTGTATTTATAAATTGTCACTTCAAATCGGAGAATGGAACATTATTATATATTATTAAACAGTTATATATATATATATATATATATCTTTTACTTGTTTAGTCAGTAGCCTGCAGTCATGCTGGGGCACAGCCTTGAAGGATTCAAATGAATAGACTCTAGTACTTATTTCTTAAAACTGAAGCGCTTGATTACTCGGATGCGTAAACGCACCACCACCGGTTGTCAAGTCACACAGCCACACCAGCGCCTATATGTATGTATATATATATATATATAATTCTATATATATATGTGCGTGTATATATAAACACACACACACACACACACACAAATGTTTATACATGTGTGTGTGTGTGTATGCATATGTATTGATATATATATATATATAAATGTATACATTCATAGTTTTTTAGGGTTTGACGTAGAAGTCACATTTAGTCGCGTACACACAAACACGTAAGTATTCATGTACCGACGTATGATGTATGAAAACACTAGACCAAGGTGCCTCGCAGTGAGACTGAACCAGAAACCATGTGGTGGGAAGCAAGCTTCTTACCACACAGCCACACCAGCGCCTATATGTATGTGTATATATATATATATATATATATATTTGTATCTCTATCTATATATGTGCGTATATATATATATATATATACACATACACACACACACAAATATTTATACATGTATGTGTATGTGTGCATATGTATTGATATATATATAAATGTATACATTGATAGTTTTTTAGGGTTTGACGTAGAAGTCACATATAGACGCGCACACACAAACACACATAAGTATTCATGTACCGACGTATGAATGTATATGCGTGTGCATGATTTTTTTTTTATAAGCATGCCGTATTAAGTACACATATGTTATAATGTTGCCTGGAAACTTTATGCAATTCATTTGGCCCCACCTTCCATGTTTCTAGACTGTGTGATATAATCTGTGTTTCTGCCGCTTTATAGTAGCAGGATGAATATGGCTGAGGTTCACATCTCTGCAGGATTTTCAATTTTTACCGCTAGTTTTATTTGCCAGAGAGTTACCAGTTTATTTTTGTTTCTGACCAGTGGATGTTATCTGTTACTTTCTTTCCTAACACTTATGTCTAAAAATGCCGTCGTTATAAATATTGACCGCATAATTCAGTAGCGAATCAATTTTGCCCGCAGAAATAAAACAATTGTGAAGTTACGCCACTTACGAATGTAATTGCTCAAAAGCACCGACGCACAAGATTATTAAGAATCTAAATAACATAATCAAACATGATAAAACGGAAAGATTCGTTATAAGTTCATATAAAGAGTTTCTATGACTTTTACGAACTGTTGATAAAGTGGTTTTGTTGTTTTTCTTTAATTAGAGTTAGAAATTTTTGTTTTCATTTCATAATTTTGCAGAAGGGCGAGTTAAACCAGGTAATGGTGTGGGGG
>NC_068983.1:71387790-71393771 GCF_001194135.2 Octopus bimaculoides
GAAGGGTCTGTGTGTGTGTGTGCGTGAGAGGTCTGTGTATATGTATATATATACTATCATTTTGAACCCTGTTGCTTACAACGAGAATTTTTCCTATGGCGGATCGCAGTGTGAATTGCTTTTTTTAATGGTCAGATATGTTCCAGGCATATCTAAACTGGTTTACACATTTTGTCACTGCTTTCACATCCTACAACATATTTTGCTCTAGCCCGACCGGCGTCGCACGTAATCAGTTGATAATTCATATGGATCATTTATAAGGGAGCCATGGTTTCCAGAGTCATTTCAGTGCTGTCTCTGTTATGACAGTTGATGATAGTCAAATAGCTTGAAATACATGCATCGTTCCAGCAGAGGGCGCCGTGAGATGACTATAGGTTTTTCTGACACCTATTGCCTAAAGCGAGAATTTTTTCCATGATAAATTGCAGTGATAATGGCTTTTTTACAGCCCAAATATGTCGCAAACATATTTGAAATTATATAAAAGTGTTGTGTGTGTGTGTGTGTGTGTGTGTGTGTGTGTGTGTGTGTGTGTGTGTGTGTGTGTGTGTGTGTGTGTGAGTGTGCGCGTGTGTGTATGTGTGTGTGTATGTGTGTGTGTGTGCGTTTGTGTGTGCGTTTGTGTGTGTCTGTGTTTGTGTGTGTGCTTGCGTAGGTTGGTATATTTATATATATGTGTGTGTATGTGTGTGTTTATATACACACACATATATACATGCAAATATATATATACAAGCATATGTATGTATTTATGCATGCAATTATGTATGCATGTATGTTCAGACAGTTCCGTTTCTTACTGCTTCACACTAAAGCTATTCTCTATAGAAATACACTACATCTCATCTCACTTTATGTTCTCAGATAATCAGATTAACTATGCCCTATTCCTTTTAACATAACTTTAATTTCGTGATGCAATTTCATCTAACAAAGAATCCACTGAGAAATTCTTCCTTCTTTCATGGACAGCACTTTTATTGACTAGATCATGTAGCTGACAATTTGTCTCCTTTAGATTATAGCTTTAATTAGCATCATAATGGACATTTTCTGTTAACCATCCTGAAATAGTAGATATGATTTTTTAAAAACATTTCCCTAAACACCAGATTTCTTAAAATGCTATATTCCAACGTAGGCAATGTCAACGGTAGAATAATTTCTAAAGTATTTTTATTATGCTGATGTACATTTTAAATTCTATTTATTAATTGGTGCACTCTTTAAATGCTAGGACGAATAATTTCAAAAGAATACAGGAATCTATATTTTCCGTTCAATTGGTTAGGTTTCAGTAGTAGATTACACAATCCATTACGTTCTCTGGAACAGACACAGCAGGATGGCCAAGAACTTTGCTTTGCAACCTCGGAGTTCAGTTCTGATACATAGACCTTTGCAAATATCTTCTACTCTATTCGTGGATTAACAACCACTTTGTAGATGAAATTTAATAGATGAAAATATGCAGAAAACTATTGAGCGTGTGTGTGTTTGATAATACTGAAGTAATTACAAACAATTAACTGCTCTTATACAGTGTACTATATAAAGTTTATTACAAAATTGATGTTACTTCATTAATTTACACCAGTTATTTTCACTATCCCCATTACCTGAAAATAAATGCTATGGTGAAGCTTATAAGCTAATAATTCTCTCTCTCTCTCTCTCTATATATATATATATATATATCTATATATATATATATGTACGTATGTATGTGTGTATGTGTGTGTGTGTGTATATATATATATATACAAATATACAGGGTAAGATGGGTAAATTGTCGCCATTTTTATATGTTTTATTTCGTGCATGCTCATTGTTTGTTTTGGATTTTTTCGAGTACACAATATAGTAGGGGCAGTTGGGCACCGTCTGTGAGAACAACAGCACCATGACGCAATTCACTTTGTCAGAAATTTGGAAACAACGTGCTGTACTGCTTGGTTTTCGCGTCAAACGCTCCAATACGAACATTTCAGAGTGTTTGGGTGTCAACCTGAGGCCAGTGCAATCTGAGGACATGTACCGAGATTGATAAAAATTGAACATTCAGTCAACATCATGGTGTTTTGAATGATCACTAGTGACGGCGATGTTACGCCTCCATTCATCTTCCCAGACTCAACACGGAGGCCTACATTAAGTGCTTGGAGGAGGTAGTGCTGCCCTCGGTCAAGAGGGTGGCTACTGGAAAACCCTATGTCTGGAAACAGGACTCTGCACCATGCCACACAAGCAGGAGAACCTAGTCATGTCTGTCAGACAATTTATTTCTGCGACCACATCACCCCTAAAATCTGGCCACCTAACTCCTCAGATTGCAATCTCCTTGATTACTATGTGTGGGGCACAGTTGTGTGAGAGACGAACAAAACTCCTTGTAACACCAAAGATGAACTGAAGGCAAGGATTATGGCAGTATTCAACAACTTCAACAAAGAGACCGTCCAGTAGAGTTGCAGGAGATTCCGAAGTCGCCTGGAGGCCGGAGTTGAAGCCAATGGTGATTTTATTGAATGAATTTACTCTTTAGCAAGATATTTCTAGGTTATTTTGGTAAATATATCTGTCTGTGTTATTTTCATTTTTGCATTATTCAGACAATATATTCACCGCGCTCTATGTATATATCACAAACATAGCGAAAAAGCATTCGACAACGTCAATATGTTTATGATTCTTAAAAGGGCAGGGATACCATTAAAGATAACATCGGCAGTTAGGTGTCTTTATGAACATCAAACAGCAGCTGCTCTTATGTCCTTGTTGATGTAAAATAGTCTCCTGTCTGCATACCTTAGAGTGGAATCCAGCAAGGTGATATCTTGGCATCTTATTTGTTTTGGGTGGTTATGGATCATGTGATAAAAGCTACAACCCATACAAAGCATGGACTTCGCATATCAGAGTCACATAAGTTGGCCTATCTCGTATTTGCAGATGATATCGTTCTCTTTGCTCTCAGCCTCATAGAAGCAAAAGACTACTTGGATTGTGTCATGCGAGAAGCAAAGACTGTGGGGCTAGAAATAAACGAATCGAAGATAGAGTACATCACCATGAATACAAACACAGACGAAACAACAGGCGTCATGGCAAATGGAAAGCAGCTATCCAGGGTTAATAAATTCACTTATCTTGGATCAACTATAACTGATCTCTCTCTCTCACAAATCAAACAGTGACATTACAGGCAGGGGATATATACATATCCCGGACGAGCCCCAATATAATTTTTTATAGGCGCAGGAGCGGCGGTGTGGTAAGAAGCTTGCTTCCCAACCACACGGTTCTGGATTCAGTCCCACTGCGTGGCACCTTGGGCAACTGTCTTCTACTATAGCATTGGTCAACTAAAGCCTTGTGAGTGGATTTGGTAAATGGAAACTGAGAGAGGCCTGTGGTATATATATATATATATAACGTATAGATATATGTATGTGTGTGTATGTTTGTCTGTCTGTGTCTGTTTGTCTGTCTGTCTCTGTTTGTCTGTCTCTGTTTGTCTGTCTGTCTCTGTTTGTTCCCCACTACCGCTTGACAATCGGTGTTGGTGTGTTTATATCCTCGTAACTTGGCGCTTCGGCAAAAGAAACTGATAGCAAAAGTATCAGGCTTAAAAAATAAAGGAAGTACTGGGGTTGATTAATTCGGCTAAAATTCTTCAAGGCGGTTCCCCAGCATGGCTGCAGTCTAATGACTGAAACAAGCAAAAATATACATACATGTGTGTGTGTGCGTGTGTGTGTGTGTGCGTGTGTGTGTGTGTGTGTGTTTTGTGTGTGTATGTGTGTATGTGTGTGTAATAGAAACAAGTTCCAAGGTAAAAAGACTACATGTGGTATAAATAGGAGAAAAGTAAAAAGAAACAAAGAAAATGCATACTAGGTATAAAAGTAATGGCTTTTTTTAATAAAAACAAAGATATATACATACAAATAGATTATTTGAGGTGGAATTAAGGAGTATAAAAATCTTTATTATGAGTCAATATAGAAAGTCATACGGGTTTCGTCATCGCTGTCCACTAACTTTGAATCAACACCGATTTCCAAACGATGTTGGGTCTAATAGTACCTGAGTGAAAAGATTGCATTCAAGGGAAGTAAGCCGTTCAGAAAATGATGCAATTAGGTTAATATGATTAATAGCGTATGAATGGTATATGGGATGTATGAGGATTAGTGGGATTATTGGTATTAGTAAGGTTAATAGTGTCCTGTATTAAGCTGTGTGTTCACGATAAATTGTGGTTGATATTTGTTAATGAAAGTTGCCTCTTTATTGGATCTTTGTTGCATTGAGGTGTTCTGGGAACATTGATAAAAGGGAAAATTAGGAAGTTTGGTTTAAGGTTCCTAGTACATCTATTTGTGTGCTCACTGACTTGTATCTGTCTATATTGTGGGAAGCGTTGTTCTTCGTCTGAAGGACATTCGTGTTTGGTTTATATAGTGGTTTCCGCAATCTAAGCAGGTAATAATATAGATTAGATTTTCAGAGGCACAAGTGAAATTTGACTTTATCTTAAATATTTCACTTTGTTTGAAGTGAAATTTTTACCCTTCAAACGGTGGGGGCATGTGCCACAGTTAGGTCGCCCGCATTTTTCCACTTTTGGTTCCATTGTTAAGGGATATAGTCTTGCACCGGTTAATATATTTTTTCAATGATTTCGGTTGCATTTTGCTTTCAATAATTTTGTGTGAGCTCAGAATTTCGTTCATTGTTTTATTTCCAGTGAGAATGGATAGATTTTGGATGATGGTATTGAATGTCTCATTGTTTTTTTGGGTCATGTGTGGAGATGTATGAGAGTACTTTTAAATTTGGTGTAATATTTCGGTTAACTTCTCTTAATGTTTGTATGTCTAGTTCCTCTACTCGTTTAATACCATCATCTACTGATGCTGTTAGGTAATATCTCCTGATTAGTGTTGATTTAAGTTCACGGAGTCTTGTTTCACGGGTATTGGTATCTGAAACTATGGTACAAATTCTTTTCGCTAGATTATAAGGTTATATTAATTTTATGTGTTTGGGGTGACATGAGTTGAATAATAGGTATTGTTTAGAATCTGTGGGTTTATAAAAAATGTCCGTTTCGATGTTACTATTGACTATTTTAATTAGGATGTCAGGAAAGGAAGTTGTTTATTGCTGTGTTCCATGGTTAATTGCATGTTGTTATTGATATTGTTGAGCATTATTTTGAAATCGAGGAGTTTGTCCATGCTATCGTTCCAAAGTATAACGCAATCATCGAAATACTCCTTTATACTTTGGAATGATAGCATGGATAAACTCCCCGATTTCACAATAAAGCTCAACAATATTAATAGCAACATACAGTTCACCATGGAACACAATCTACTGTGAGAAATTTGCTACAGTGAGAAATTTTCTGTATGACAAAATGCAGTGAATGGCTTTCTTACGGGTTTGGATATGTTCCAAGCATATTCAAACTAATAATCCACTTGTATTTATACACAACATTGCTTAGCGCTTTTATTTCGTATACAAAAATATTTATTTATTCATGTAGACAATACTCATACTACAGCAGAATGGTAACATAAATACAGAAATAATATGCACTACTTTACAAAATTAAACAACTGACTGTTGATATGACATCCACTTGACCGTGTCTAACATAAGAATCATGAACGCATGCCGCAATCATTTTCACTTGAACATTAGGTCTTAAGAGACTAGAAAAATTGATGATGGAAGTAAGACATTAACAATTTTATAGAAACAACAATCATTTTGAACAAACTTGAGGGAAAGGAAAACCTTAACTGAAATAAGAGTAACATTAGAATACAATCATGTATGAACGACGAGTTAAATAGAAAAAAACTGTTTCCTATACAAATAGTTAAACACACACACACACACGCACATATTTATGTAAATATACTTCTACATTCGTATATATGTATATATATATATAT
>NC_068983.1:71393993-71397891 GCF_001194135.2 Octopus bimaculoides
ATATATATATATATATATATATATATATATATATATATATATATTGTGTATCATCATGTGTCAAATATTTATATTGACTAAATCAGAGATGCATTACTTGAAGTTTCACAGACAAAACTAATATTTAATAGTTCAAATTCATATTTCCAACAGACAAAGCAGTTGCAGATTTGACATGAAAAGATGTGAGATCGGTACAGACGGCCTATGACTGTCTCATCATATCACCAAGAGAAAAGAGAAATGAGTACATCACATGTCTACACTACGAAATTAATAATATCATGAAATTAGAGAAATAATTAAACAGATACTCTAAGCTGAATTTAGGGTGACTGGACTAACCTACTTTATCGACACCTGGAAAGCATCATCCCAGCAGAAAATTATGCATCATCCCAGCAGAAAATTATACATCGTGCAAGCAAGAAAATGCCAACACCATTTACAAAAATATTGGCTTTTTGTGAACCTGCGATAGACTCTCCACATTTCGCTTTTTCTAACCAAGACAAGAGGTATCTTCACATTGTGATCGAAAATGTTGATTTTGTCATATCATTGTGGAAGACCACTCTTCTCATCAACAGCTCTCCAAAAATTTCCGCAAGATATTACCTCTCATGAGACATGATATCGTCGCTAAAATTGTCCACAGTATAGGAAGATTTATCTTGGTGGCCATACTAAAACAACCACAATGTATGCAAACTTTTCAAAAATAAAGAATACTAGTTGAATGTTCCCTTAAAAGCAGCAGCACGGTGTAATCACAGTAGGTTGTATATTGTTCGATGGAGTAGAGCGCAACCATCTGTTGTGGAGATCAGCTGTTCAGCAGATGTGAATGTCACGTCAAACATCAGAGATAAAGAGGACAACTTAAGAAAACTGAGAAGAAACTTACAGCAACTATATCCAAGCTATAGATTTTCATTTGTTCTTAATATCGTAGGTGCACTGGGCCATGTAACAACAGATTTGCGTAAGACCATGGAGATGCTAAGAATATTCAAAATCAAAAAGAACTGAGCCGATTGATTCGCATTCTTGAAATAAAGTCAATTAGTGGTACAGTAAAAAAATTTTAAAACTTCCTGCAGATTCTACAATTGAGGTTCCTAAGCTGAACACATACACATAATCACATCTACATACAGAGTGCATACAGACACATTAACACTAGTGAGGCATATACACGTGTATTTGAGTGCCATGCACACCTAATATATGAGTGGAAGTTTTTATCCCCAGCATATGTATGAATACACTAACTAATTCAGATATCCATAAACTCAAAGAGCTGTCATGAAATAAACAAATAAAGAGCCTTGTCACTTCGTTAGTGCTAACGAAGCGACAAGGCTTTATTTTGTTTATTTGAATTTTACAAAGAAAAAATAGTGGGGTAAACATACATATTTTATCTATTAATGAAATGATTCTTGACAGCCAGTCGGAATGTTTTTCTTACAGATTAAGGTGTAAGCTCTCACGAATCAGTTCTTTAATAAATAATTATTAACACCATTTTGAGTTCTTTGTATGAAAGTGATTTATAGTTAATAACTAAACTTTCAAGTACAATATGTATATTCACATACATAACTATCTATCTATATGTATATATGTCTATGTATATATGTCTATGTATATATGCATGTATACATACTCATTTATTGTGCTTTTAATTATTAATTTTTGTATATGTGATAGTGGATTTTCATCGATGAGTTCTTGAAACTTGGTTATTTTCCCTAAAACTATATATTTGATATATATATATATATATATATATATATATATATATATATATATATAAGTATATGTACGTATTTATGTATGTATGAATGCATGTATGCATACATATATCTATATAACTACCAGGTGCCTTCAAAAAGTATCCAACATTATTTTTCCCGCCAAACCTAATGCCACATGAGCAAAAGTGTGGAAGGTGATGCCACTCTTTTCGCGCATGCTAGAAACAGCCACATGACTGAGTGCATCGAGCAGAACCTACGTCTCATCACTAGTAATGATGGTCTTCATAAAGGCTGGTTCGTGATTTACATAGTCCAGTATACCCAGTGCGACTTCCATGTTGTGTTGGTTCTGCTGCTCTGCCAGCAACATGGGGACGAATTACGCCGACACTCACCGCATGCGCAAATTCTCTGTTAAAACAGAATGCACTGATCTTCTGTTCATTTCCAAGCTAATCTTATCTAGTTTTCATTTCCTTCTCCTAATGAGATGTCTTAACACAAATGTTGGATGATCATTGACGATACTGAATTTATTTGCCCTTTAAGAAGTCTTCTTTTTGTCCTGCAGTGTCCAACAAAAACACCCCTCTTGGATGGGGTTACCGGTTTAGTGTCTGACAGTGCGACCGTTCAATAAGTTAAACTGGGTTACATATTTTCTTTAGCACTAAGAATGACTTGTGATGTATGTATGTATGTATGTATGTATGTATGTATGTATGTATGTATGTATGCATGTATGAATGTATGTATCTATGTATGTGTGTGTATGTATGTATGTATGTATGTATGTATGTATGTATGTATGCATGCATGTATTTACAAGGAAACAGTTCACGGTAACTTCAAAGTTCCAGTTCAGTCGCTTTCGTCAGATTGAAAGGAACCTGAAGCGAAATTTCGAAGTCACTGTGAAGCTTTTACTTGTAATAATGTTATTGGTCATTTACATAAATACAAGCAATATATCTTGATAGATAGATAGATAGATAGATAGATAGATAGATAGATAGATAGATAGATAGATAGATAGGTAGATAGATAGATAGATGGATGGATGGATGGATGGATGGATGGATGGATGGATGGATGAATGGATGGACAAACGAACGGAAGACGGACGAATGGACGGACGGGTGAACAGACAGTCACATAGATATATGCACTCATCGGCACACAACATCAATATGTATATATGTGTGTATATATATATGGTGTGTATGTGTGTGTATACATCTATTTATGTGTGTATATATATGTATGTGTGCGAATATATATACATATACATAAATGCAAACATGGATGCATATTGCATGCATAATATTTATACATTTATATGTATGTCGGTGTATGTGCATGTGTGCATATATTAACACATATAAGTATGCGTATATATAAGTATATTCATTCATATACGTGTGTGAGTGTGTCAATATATATATATATATATATATATATATATATATATATATGTATATATATATATACTCGTGTGTATGTGTGCGCGTGTATGAGTGTGCATAGACACATCCATATGATTATGTACAAACACACATGCACATAATGTTATTTAGATAGATAGATAGATAGATAGACAGACAGACAGACAGACAGACTGGTAGGTAGGTAGGTAGATAGATAGATAGATAGATAGATAGATAGATAGATAGATAGATAGATAGATAGATAGATAGATAAACAGACTGTAAATATTTAATTTATTTTCTATATTTTGGTAACATGTTAGGAATACTCAAAAATATTCGTAATCTCGTTGCGACAGATCGATACAACAGTATCAACATATGGTGATATTGATTGAAGTCGCATCGCTCGCAGTACTCCCAGTTGTCACCAAGGTGATGGATTCAGAAGACCACAATATCACTGATTTTCCGAACAATTCCCATGAAAATATCGATATTTTTAAGATCTGCAATTGTCTTTTCGTTAACAAGTTTACTAGTATTCAAAATGAAATAAAAATTTGTGGACTGATACATTATATTTCCATATGTATCCAAGAAAATAGTGCAAGCCCTAAAATAACATCGGTGTGTGCGTGTGTGTGTGTGTGTGTGTGTGTGTGTGTGTGTGTGTGTGTGTGTGTGTGTGTGTGTGTGTGTGTG